>NC_136907.1:44737977-44855477 GCF_949606895.1 Notothenia rossii | reverse complement strand
GCTCACTGAAGTGAGCTGATCTGCCTCAGATTGGATGCAGGAGCAGACTGACAGTGTGGGGGGGGGGGGGGGGGGGGGGGGGGTTGGGCTGGGTGTACCTAGCAGTGCGGCGGCCTGGCTGCGTCCTCCAAAGCTGCGGCTGAAGGAGCTGTGCCTACTTGCGTAGGAGGCCGGCCGGCTGGGCAGCCAGGGCAGCAAGAAGGGGGGGAGGTCACAGGGCCGCCACTCCTCCAGCACGAAGGCCACCTCGAACCACTTCCTCTGGAACAGGGCAAAGTCTTCCAGGGCGGCAGCCGACCAGCCTCCAGCGGGGTTGAGGGGCGGCTGGGAGACGGAGCCTGCAGAGGACAGCGTTATGACACAAGTATACAAGTATGTGCAGAACTGTATACTGAGATGAAAGCAGAGAGAGCATTTGAAATCCACTCACCATCCTTCTCTCCAACAATCCTGTAGAAATAGAATCCGTAGACGAAGCTGCGCATGGCATCTCCAGAAGCGTGGGACACAACGCCTTCATCCAGCATTTTCTACACAAAGCAAAAACACAGGAACATTCATTCACAGATGAGCACATGCAGAGAAAAGTAACACAACATTTCCTTAAACAAAAGTTATATTTCATTCCTATTTAACGCCAGAGGCAGTGCTTAACACTCAATGTTATCCATCTCGCACATGCACAGGTCGAGTATTTAATATCAACAAAGTAATATGTGACCTGGGGTGACGTAGGGCCGTCCCGCCTATATCAGCCCACATCACCATCAGAAATGTTTCTATTATTACCTTTGGAAATAACATAGCCGGTGGCTCTTCGTTGGTAGCCCTGTAACCGTTGTGTTAGAGTCTCGGTTTTGTCCTCTAAGGGCTGCGATTGGTCATAAACGGCTGAACATATTACGCTGACAGACCGGTGTTTTTCGCCAGGGATGTTAGGCAAATTGCGGATTCCGCTAGGCTAACGATGTGTCTTCCCGGCTGAGAGACTAAACAGGCAATTATCTCTTTATTAAAGTCGTCCTGTTTACGGGTTCCGGTTATCGGCAAGGCTGCGGTGTAATTAGCCGGTGCCTGCCGTTTCTTTATGTTGTTAGCAAATTTAGCTGTTGCTCCCTGGCGATTGTTTTTGCTCGTCAAAGCGTGTTATTCCTTAGTGGTGATTAACCATGCTAGAACAAGAAAGTTAAGTGGCAAGGAGGAACACGTTCCTTTTTGTTTTTGAGTTTAAGTCGATGACGATTTCCTTTGCTTGTCAAAGCTTGTCATTCCTATGTTGTGATTTGAGCAGGTGCTAAAGCCCTATGCTACATTTTTGTTTTCACTACTGGTGAGTGCTTTCGCTCAGAAGTAACCTTTTCTCTCTGAAGAGAGTAATAATTGAGATAACTATTACACCTAAGAGCCCCGCCAGTGTAAAGCCCCAGTAGGGTCTCCACTAAGGGGTAAGGAGAATTACAATAGTTTTATTTTGACTTTTTAAGGCTAGACTCGAGGACGAATCTGCAGAGTAATTTTTCGAGTGAGTGCTTTCACTCAGAAATAACATTTTCTCTCAGAAGAGAGTAATAATTGAAAAAACACTGTAGAGCATGCTAGGCTCACATGGTTGCCGGACTTGCATGGCTCCACTGCTAGCTGCGGATGGACATGATGAGTGCCCCTCATGCCTCGGTGTTTTCCACCTGAGGGAGGGGCTGACTGAATGAATGAATTGCAGTTTCATGCCACATGGGCTGAAGGTTGCCCGACTGGCCGAGGTGAAAGACCCACAAGTTGATGGTGAGCTACCCCTGTCTGGAGCAGAAAAAATATTTCAGAGGTGGGATATCCCGCCGGCTAGAGCTCCTACCCCACAAGAATTTGATGAGGATGCCCTTCCTGGCTCACTCTTTGGTGGCCCGTTTTCATAAAAGGTGCCCAGCGGCGAAACCCCCTCGGGCTATCAAGGTTCCCTTATGGGACTTGCCAATGGTGCTGGAAGCCCTCCTTTCCCCACCCTTTGAACCCCTGGGGCAGGCAGAGCTTAAATGGTTTTCGGCAAAGTTTGCTTTTTTTTTTTGCGATGTCACCAATCAAGCGTGTGAGTGAGCTTCACGCCTTGTTAGTGAGTGAAACGTGCATACGCTGGTTCTCAGGTGGCACAGGGGTGGCACTTTAGCCTAACCCATCTTTTTCACTCAAGAGGCTGCCTTCGGCCCACTTAAATCAGGTCATAGAGCTAGCAGCTTATGACTCCTCAGGCTTGCAGAACATGGAAGCTGCTTCGGCAGAGCTGCTCTCCTTGAAATATGATGTACAGGCGACTGCTGGCTTTGCTGCTCTGATGGCCTGTTTGTTTGCAACAGGGGCCCTAAGAAAGGGGGTGCACTTTCCAAACAGAGGCTTTCTGGGTGGACTGTTGAGATGATTGAGGAGGCATATAGATAAAGAGGTCTGCCTTTGCCTCTTAATGTTAAGGGCCACTCCACCAGGAATGTCTCAACCTCCCGGGCAGCACTACGAGAGGTACCTCTAATACCTCATTCACACCAACGCAACTCCGGTTCAAGCTCCGTGCTAGAGCTTTTCAGGTTCAGAACCAGTTCTTCGGTTTAGCTCTGGCTCTTTTCACACCGCCCAGAGTCTGACTGGTGCTGCTTCATTGCGTCATTGTTTGCGTCATGACGTAACCATTTGCCTCATGACGTAACCGTTTGCGTGCCTGCTTCATAAAGCCAAACCGCGCGGAAACCCCTCACAGCTCACACCGACAACAACAACAATGGCCGATTGTGCTCCAGCTTCCTCTGTACCTCTTCGGAAGACCAGATTCCCAGTAGGTAGCTGGTACTTTCAGTGGACCACTGCTGCTTGTTAAGTTTCTCCATCGTTGTGTGCAAACTGGATAAAACGCCGGCTTTTTGTTGTTGTTCAGGAGTTGGTATTTGTGTGAAGATATCAATTATATCTATTAGCAAAAGATGTAATACCTTTAACTTGTTATGAATTCTCCCTCATTGCTTTCCTTGACCATGACATTTCTGACCAGGTAGGACTGTTACCTGCATGATGTCCAAAGCCATCCCATGTGTGGCCACGCCCTCCACGTTGTTGACCAGCCAATGAACGACCTCCGCGCTGATGAAGCAGTTGAGTGGAAGTCCTTTCTGTTCCGGCAGCAGCTGCACACCCGTCCTGTAACAGAGAGCACACACAAACATTTAGAACAGCAATAACTTTGTTAAACCAAACCCAAGGGCCTGATATAATAATAACTTTAATTTAGTAAGAAACAAAAACAAACGTTTTTTTCTGGGTTCAAGGTATGTTTTGTTTTTTGGTTCTATAAAATACCAATTTCTTCTCTTTTACATGTATAACCCCATTCCAATAAAAAACATTCCTATAACATAAAAAAAAGAAATGATATCAAAGAAATATTTTTGCATTATGATGATTTTTTTAAACATAACATTATATTTGCATTTAGTAGATACTAGTTAGAGTAGCAAGATGCATTCTGATTATGATAACTTGAACTTTTTAATGTTTTAAATAAGTAGAAGCTTAAATATTCGAGACACAGTGTAGAATAACTGCCCCACATTAACTTAACAAATGACAACAAATGGAAAGCCAGAAACACAGAACAGATCTTACGTGGGATGTTTGATGGCCTCCAGGATCTCGATGAGAGTTGAGGAAGAGGAGATGGAGAAGTCTCCGGCTGCAGACTGCCCGCTGAAACAGAACTCTGATCAGTGCTACGGCTCAGTGATGAGCCACATATTTAACAGCAAATGATTTATGTATTTATATTTACTGGTTTTCAGACTGACTGAAACAAAGCAAACTATTGAATACACTATTAAAGGTGGGGTACACTGTAAAAAAAGATCGTAATTTTACAGAAAATAACTGTAAATGTTTATAGTAATTATCATGTTTTTTTAAATAACTTGCAAAATCCTGTAAAAGGACAGATATTAACTATAAATTAACAACCCAAAACATTATTTTAAGTATTTTGACAATAAAAACAAATAACGTTTATTTGCTCTTTTTTTTTTACAGTAAATGTGCTATATCATATTTATAGTATTTTTGCACTTTCAGAAAATACATGCAGATGTACGTAAAATAAAAAGTATTATCTGTAATTAAATATCTAACTCGTAATATAAAAGTGTATTACTATTATAAGACTTTAAGATATTTCTTTGTAATTTTAAGGTAAACATAAAACTGTAAAAAAAAAATTAAGTAAAACATTTTTACATAAAACATTTTCTCAATATTCGATTGAATAGGCCACTGCTGGTTTGCTCCTTCAAATTGACAATGTGAACATATGTCGCCATTTTGAATTTCTGTTATTTTCAGTTGAGAATGTTTCAAAGTAATCTTAAAAAATTCAACTTACCTTTTGTTTCTACTGTTTATAAGTATGATGTTTAAATATTAAATGCTGTATTCATTAGTTGTACTATAATTCTACAAATATTTTTATATTTTAAGTTTTCAGAGTAATTGTTTCCTACAGAACATTTTGTGATGTCATTTTATTGAACCTGTTTGATTGGAAAATAACAGTATTCTAGCTGTAGAACTTTAGGTTTTGTATTTATTTTAGTGTTTGATAAATCTTATAAAAAAAAAAGTAAAAAACTGTTTTTCTCATCAGAACTTTATTTAAGGTATTTTAATGTAACATTTTAAGACAATGGATTTTGAAAAGAGAGGAAAGTTTCCTCTAAAATCTTTAAGGACAATTTCTGTATACTAATTGCTTTTGCACTTTATTTCAGTTAAAGTATTTTTACTTTAATTTTATGGTTTTTGTTTGGCAGCCGCTGCTGCCTGTCATTTGACCGTTTTTTTACGGGTTTTTTGCCCGTAGAAGTATTAGTGCTGTGCTTTTATTAAAGGTTATTGACTGTAAAAAGAGAGGATAAATCTGTAAAATTACAGTGTTTGCACGTTAAAGTATTAGTGCTGTACTTTTATTAAAGGTTATTGACTGTAAAAAGAGAGGATAAATCTGTAAGATTAGAGTGTTTTCCTGTAAAATCTTTAAGGACTATTCCCGTAAATTAATGGCTTATTCACTTTTTCAGTTAAAGTATTTTACTTTAATTTAAGGGTTTTTGTTTGGCAGCCGCTGCTGCCAGTACTTTGACCGTTTTTTTACGAGTTTTTTTTTTACAGTGTAGGTAAGTTTGAGAAACCGGCTCGAGATACACTTTTTGTTATATTCCATGGAATGCTCTTACCATCCCAATAGCAATGAATATCTTAAGTGCTTTGACAAAAAATCCATTAAAAAATGTCATCTGTGGAACCCGTAGTACTGTAAAAAGCACGACCAATAATTTTAGCCGGCCCGGCTAAAGTAACTGGATGGCCTACCTGCCTGTCAGCATTCCATCTGTGCACAAACTATAGGTTAGTTACGTAACCCCAGTCCTCAGAGTAGCATGAAGTGAGATGTCTCACTATGGGATGCGCCTCATCCGCGGAGCAAACAGAAGCATCAATCTCATTACGCCAATCCTGATTGGCAGGTGATCTTGACGTCAGCGTCAGGGAATTGACCCCCTATAAGTAGCTTGAGCTACGACGCATGCGTCATTCAAAATAAGCACCTCTTCTCGCTTCACCATAGCAAGGAGGGCCGTCTGGTGAGACATCTCACTTCATGTTACTCTGAGAACTGGGGTTACGTAAGTAACCTATAGTTCTCATTCGTAACACTCCGTTCGATGTCTCACTATGGGATATTGTAGCTCCCGTATTGCCAGACGAGCTTATCTCGAAAGTCATCAAGACCAACCAGAACTTAACAGTTCGAGCTCTAACTCAGCAGGGGGCCCAGCACTGCTCGGGCCACACTGGGAGCAGAGACGTCTAGCCTGTAAAAGCGGACAAAAGTGAGCGGCGAGGACCAGCTCGCCGCTGCACAAATGTCTTGAATGGAAACACCCTTGAACAAAGCCCAGGATGTAGCCAGACCACGAGTAGAGTGAGCATGCAAACCCGGAGGTGCCTGCAAACCCTGACTTGTATAGGCCAAAGCAATCGCTTCCACAATCCAGTGGGAGAGCCGTTGCTTAGTAACGGGCTTGCCCTTGTGAGGGTTAGCCCAGGCTACAAAGAGTTGGTCATTACGACGAAACTCTTTTGACCTATCCATATAGGTGCGTAAAGCACGAACTGGACACAGCAAATTCGGCTGCTGTTCCCCGGAGGGACACAGCGGCGGAGGAAATGCCACAATGTCAATTGGGGTACACGAACCAACCACCTTAGGTATAAAGGCAGGGTTGGGCTTCGGCAACACTCTCGTTTGCCCCAGGGCAAACTGAGTGCATGAAGGATGTACAGATAGCGCATGAATGTTACTGACTCGCTTGGCTGATGCCAGAGCCAGTAACAGCACTGTCTTTAGTGACAGGTGCTTCATGTCAGCTTCTTCCAGAGGTTCAAATGGGGTTCGAGTGAGCCCATCTAAAACCACTGTCAAGTCCCATAAAGGCCCAGATACACCGGCCAGTCACCTGAGAAGTCGCCGACGTCGACACCGACTGTTGCGTCGCCGGACTCTCCTGCGTATTTGCCGACTTCGCGCACTGGAACACACCGCAAATCCGAGCCGAGCACGTATGAACTGCGCATGCGTGAGTGGCAATAACTCTCCTTACCAGCAGGCGGCGGTAGTGTGTATTCATCATTCAAAAGAGGCAACAACCGGAACAACCGGAAGACAGAGAAGAAGAACAGACTCCGTGATATAAAACAAACAACAAATAGCGTTTTTCTTTCCATTTTCACTCTCGTCCATTGAAAACATGAACGAACAGGAGCTCTATAAACCGATGAGGTGAAATAGCCGTCCGTGTGTGTTCCATCTTCCATTTGAAATCATCACTTCCGTTAACGCTTCTCATGCACTGATTCGCTAGCTGAACAGCCAATCAGTGTTATCCTTTTGTCCGACTTCCGGTGGTGTTCCAGACGCCGATTCAAAGGCGTCAGGTCGGCAGAAAAGACCCGACGGTGCGGCGCACACCACTCCGAATAGGGCGTGCCCACGCTCATGTTCGGCCCGACTCCCATTTACTGCCGATTTCGGGCCGGTGTATATGGGCCTTAAGGGCACCAGTTACCTGGAGACAGGGAGGAGCCTGCGAGCTCCCTTCATAAAACGGCAGACCAGAGGATGCTGGCTGGCCGTCTTACCCTCAAAGCCTACATGGCATGCAGCAATAGCAGCCAAGTACACTTTGATCATGGAGAAAGCTCTGTCTTTATCAATTAGGTCCTGTAGAAATGATAAAATCACTCCAACAGGACACTGAAAAGAGGTGTGCCCTTTTTGAAGGCACCATTCCTCAAACAGCCTCCACTTACAGTCATAAAGAGACCTGGTGGAGGAGGGTCTCGCACTCTGAATAGTTTTTATCACCTTCTGCGGGAGACCCACTGTACTCAGATTGTACCACTCACGGGCCAGGCCCATAGGGCCATGCGCTCCGGGTGTGGGTGAAAGATCGTCCCCCCCGCCTGAGACAGTATGTCTCTGCGCAGGGGGAGCTGCCACGGCTGACCGCACAGCAACTGATAGATCTCCGCCAGCCAGTACATTGCAGGGCAGTGCGAAGCTATCAGGATCATTGTGTGGCGCTGTTCCCTCACTCTGGCCAGAGTTTGGGGTATCAGCGCCAGGGGTGGAAACGCGTACAGGAGGACCGTAGGCCAATCGTGCGCGAGCACGTCCACGCCTAACGGTACGTTTTGATCGCGCATTGAAAAGAAAAGCTGACAGTGAGCATTTTTCTTTTGATGCGAACACACCCACAGCTGGCTCACAATCATTGGATGTAGAGTCCAGTCTGCATATAGTGGTACACCTCTGGACAGTAAGTCTGCCCCGAGGTTCAATACCCCTGGTACGTGCGTCGCTCTCAGAGAGAGGAGACGGCCGCAGATCAGTTTGCGTGCCAGCATGTGTAACTGGAGAGAGCGCAAACCCCCTTGTCGGTTTATATACGATATTGTGGTCGTATTGTCCGTCCTCACGAGGACATGGTGTTCTCTGAGAAAAGGCAGAAAGCATTTTAGGGTGAGAAACACCGCTAAAAGCTCCAGGTAATTTATGTGCGCCCGCTGGAGGTCTCGGTGACCCCTCACTGGGCGACCCTCATAAATACCTCCCCAGCCTGTCAGACATGCGTCCGTGGTGACCACCTTCCGTGAAAGGACAGTCCCCATCGATACGCCCCGTACTAGAAAAGTCAGGTGTAGCCAGTGGCGCAGTGCCATTACGCATCTCGCCGTAACCATCACTCTCCGCGCGCCATGACGCGCGGGGTTTAGTCTTAGAGCGGCTACCCAGCGCTGAAACTCCCTCATGTGTAAGCGTCCCAGTCGTATGACCAGAATGGCTGACGCCATGAGCCCCAGTAACTGCAGGCATGATCTGAAGAGAACATGTTTGCGCAGCTGGAAATGAGCGAGACAAGCTCTGAAAGCTTTCACTCTTTCCGCCGACAAGCGGGCTGCAAAGGGCACCTAGTTTAGGCGTAAACCCAGGAAGAGTACAGTCTGTGCTGGGAACAGCATGCTCTTCTCTGTGTTTATTATGAAGGTTGAGCAGGTGCTTTACGAGGACATTTGTCTGCGTAATAGCCTCCTGCTCCGACTGTGCGAGGAGCAGCCAGTCGTCTAGGTAGGTTGCCAGGCGAATACCCTGTTGTCTCAACGGGGCTATCGCGGCTTCCGTACATCGTACAAACACTCTTGGACTGAGAGACAGCCCGAAGGGAAGTACTCTGTATTCGTAACAGACCCCTGAAATGCGAACCTCAGATATTTCCTATGTGGGTGATATACAGGGATATGGAAATACGCATCTTTCAGGTCGACTGATGTAAACCAGTCGTTTTGTCGCACGAGACGCAGCAGAGATGTGTGAATGAGCATTCTGAATTTTTATCTTTTTAGATACGCGTTCAGAGCCCTCAAATCTAGTATTGGCCGAATTCCGTTCTCTCCCCGTTTGGGAATGAGGAAATACTTGGAATAAAAGCCGCTCTGGCTCCGCTCGGCAGGTATTATAGATATAGCCTTCTTTTCTAGAAGCGAGAGGATCTCTCTTTCTAGAATGTGGGCTGACTCCCCTCGGGCCTGTGAATACAGAAAGCCCGAGAAGCGAGGGGGGGTGACAGCGAATTGGAGTCTGTCGCCCCGTGTAACTGTCTTGAACACCCAAGCAGACGTTGTGAGCATCTTCCACTGTTCGCTCCTTAGAGCCAGCGGAGATGTCACGTCTTTTGCCCTCTGAATCTCTATTTGTTGTGTTATGGGGCCCTCTAGTGTCTTAACACGGTGGTACCCCGACACTGCGCATGCGCGTGACGGAGGTGCCTTCACAACCCTAGCCGGCACTGCGCCTGCACGTGACGGTGGTGACCTCACAGCCCCAGTCGTCACTGCGCATGCGCGTGGCGGCGGTGCCTTCACCCGTTCATTGTCCGCCTTTTGAGAGAGGCCGTAGCTACTCTCAAAAGGGGAACAAATGGCGGGCTGTTTATTGCTTTTATTGTTTTTATTGTTTTTTTCTTTCATTTTTTTTAGCTGCGCCCTCAGCCTGAGGCTTGGATGCGTCAGCGGAAAATGCTTTATCCAAGAAAACAGAACAATATTGTGACGTGTTTTGGTGCACTTGAGGATGGCGTTGAGGCATCTCTCGAGGCAGCGGGAACACATCTGGAGCTGGGGAACCCTGGGCTGCAGCCGGAACCGGAGATTTTCTGGGCCAACTCGCCCTCGTCTCCTGCCTGGGCTGGGGACTCGGGGCGGGCTGTGACCTCTGCTGTTTGGGTACTTTAAACCGAGTAGCTGAGGTAGCGTGGGCGAAGGACTGCCGCTGTGGAGGTAGCGGCTGGACCTTTCGAGGAAGACAGAGGTGGAGGGCCTCGTCTTCCTTCTTCTTGGACTCGCATCTCTTCTGCATAGAAGCGAGTGCAGATCCAAAAATCCCTCGGGAACGATGGGCATGTCCACATCCTCTCTTTCCCGGTCTGGGAGGTTGGTGAGGTTGAGCCATCTAGCTCTTTCCTGCACCACCATAATTCCCATTGCCTGGCCTGTGGCCTGGACGGCGCAGCGTTGAACGTGGAGACAGATGTCCGTGATCGCGGCTATCGCGGCTATCTCGTCCAGTACTGCCGGTCCAGGATTACTTGACATTTCCTCACAGAGCTCTGCTTGGTGAGCGGTTAGCAGCGAGGAAATGTTCAAAGCCCTGGCGGACAATGCTGCGGCTCTGTAGGACCGTTCAGTCATGGTTGACTGGAACCGGTCCGCCTTTGCCGGCAGCGTGGGGTTCTGCTCGGTGTAGTCACCATCCTCGGGAGGAGGTGAGCTTCCACCAACGGTTCCATCGGCGGTATGCGGAGCAGGCCGAGCCTCTCCATACCGTCGCAGTCTAGGGAGGAGGCACCCTGGATTGGGGCCTTGTTGCTGAAGGGCCGGTCTCTCCACGAGACCGACACCTCATACAACATCTCCGGGAAGACCGGCAGGAGTTGCCTCTTTGTCCTCGTTGCTTGGGGCAAATGTTTCCCCTCGTAACGGGACCTGGAGGTCTCCTTGGCCATTTCGGGCCATGGGATGTCTAGTCTGGCTGCGGCACATTGACACACGGCCTGCAGGTCCATACTCAGACAGGACGAAGCTGGTGTGCTATCGCCCGGGAGAGCAGCCATCGCTCCCGGCGTTGCCGCCTTAGCCGATGACATGAAGACGTTGTCTTCCTGCTCATCAGAGTCGGACAGGAGGAATCCAGAGGCATCCTCCTCGTCCTCCGTATAGTCCAACTCCAGGACATCTTCTGCGGGCGAGACCATGGTGAGGTCCAGCCGGGAGCCCCAGCTTGGTATAGTGTGGGGCCCCGCTCGCACGGTTCTGCAGCTGCCACTACTGATGAGCCCCAGACCGACACAGTGCAGGGCTCCATCTCTGTGGCGGACGCCAATCGTGTCCTGATTTCCGTCCGGTAAATCAGAGGACATGAGGGAGTCCTGACCCGACAAGCTAGCTTGGCGAGCTAGCCGTCGGCGAAGGCTCTTCACGGTGAAAAGGGCACAATGCCCGCATGAGCCGGGGTTGTTGATGTCATGCTGCAGCCCGAGGTAGGATGAGCAGACCTGGTGTGCATCTGTGTCCGAAATCTTCAACCCGCAGCCGCAGAGCCGAGCCTCCGATTCCCTGGCTCCTCTGGTGTGAGGGAGAGACGTGTCCATCTTGTTCGCCATTATGGCGACGTGGGAAAGACGCGCTCGTAGCAGGTGCGTTGTTGGGGAAAAAAAATCCTCTCCAACCTGTCGTTAATCCGGAGAAAAGACGACGGTGTAGGATTTATTCCCGAAGTATATTAACTGGTGTGTTAATATTCTTTCTCAGTCCTATTCTTCTCTGGTGTGAGAAGAAAGAAAAAAGCGTCCTCGAAGTATTTAGTCAGCCACCAATTGTGCAAGTTCTCCCACTTCAAAAGATGAGAGAGGCCTGTAATTTTCATCCTAGGTACACTTCAACTATGAGAGACAGAATGGGGGGAAAGAATCCAGGAAATCACATTGTAGGATTTTTAATGAATTAATTGGTAAATTCCTCGGTAAAATAAGTATTTGGTCACCTACAAACAAACAAGATTTCTGGCTCTCACAGACCTGTAACTTCTTCTTTAAGAGCCTCCTCTGTCCTCCACTTGTTAACTGTATTAATGGGACATGTTTGAACTCGTTATCAGTATAAAAGACACCTGTCCACAACCTCAAACAGTCACACTCCAAACTCCACTATGGCCAAGACCAAAGAGCTGTCAAAGGACACCAGAAACAACATTGTAGACCTGCACCAGGCTGGGAAGACTCAATCTGCAATAGGTAAGCAGCTTTGTGTGAAGAAATCAACTGTGGGAGCAATTATTAGAAAATGGAAGACATACAAGACCACTGATAATCTCCCTCGATCTGGGGCTCCACGCAAAATCTCACACCGTAGGGTCAAAATGATCACAAGAACGGTGAGCAAAAATCCCAGAACCACATGGGGGGACCTAGTCAATGACCTGCAGAGAGCTGGGACCAAAGTAACAAAGGCTACCATCAGTAACACACTACGCCGCCAGGGACTCAAATCTTGCAGTGCATGACGTGTCCCACTGCTTAAGCCAGTACATGTCCAGGCCCGTCTGAAGTTTGCTAGAGAGCATTTAGATGATCCAGAAGAGGATTGGGAAAATGTCATATGGTCAGATGAAACCAAAATATAACTTTTTGGTAAAAACTCAACTAGACGTGTTTGGAGGAGAAAGAATGCTGAGTTGCATCCAAAGAACACCATACCTACTGTGAAACATGGGGGTGGAAACCTCATGATTTGGGGCTGTTTTTCTGCAAAGGGACCAGGACGACTGATCCGTGTAAAGGAAAGAATGAATGGGGCCATGTATCGTGAGATTTTGAGTGACAACCTCCTTCCATCAGCAAGGGCATTGAAGATGAAACGTGGCTGGGTCTTTCAGCATGACAATGATCCCAAACACACTGCCCGGCCAACGAAGGAGTGGCTTCGTAAGAAGCATTTCAAGGTCCTGGAGTGGCCTAGCCAGTCTCCAGATCTTAACCCCATAGAAAATCTTCGGAGGGAGTTGAAAGTCTGTGTTGCCCAGCGAAAGCCCCAAAACATCACTGCTGTAGAGGAGATCTGCATGGAGGAATGGGCCAAAATACCAGCAACAGTGTGTGAAAACCTTGTGAAGACTTACAGAAAACGTTTGACCTCTGTCATTGCCAACAAAGGGTATATAACAAAGTATTGAGATGAACTTTTGTTATTGACCAAATTAAACTTATTTTCCACCATAATTTGCAAATAAATTCTTTAAAAATCAGACAATGTGATTTTCTGGATTTTCATCCCACTTTTCTTTTTAAGTGGGAGAACTTGCACAATTGGTGGCTGACTAAATACTTTTTTGCCCCACTGTATGTTATCATTAGATGAAGTCTCACCATTTTCAAACAAACATTAAGACAAGGAACATACATTTAAATCACTAGGGATGGGTATCGAGAACCGGTACTAAGTCAGTACCGGTACCTGATTGGACGATATTGGTATACCGTTAAGCCGCTGGACAAACGCTGCTGCTATCGGTCTATGAATTACGCTACTTCCTTAGTTTGAACATTTCTGGTTGGTTGGGAATCCCTCATCCCGTGTGACGTATCCGGATTGAGTACCACTCTGATTGGCCACTGTGAATGCCACTCGTCATCTCTACTAACAGCGCTCTTATTATTGTGAGATTCCCGGGGGCAGACCATAGGGGCAGACCAAGCCCCCAGGAAGTGCGCCGGACTCTGGTGAAAATATTCTTTGTGTCCAAACGGCGGTACTACAATTTCCGTATCAGTCCGTGACGTCACTGGGCCCAGAAATACTTTTTCCCCATTGACTAACATGGGGAAAGAGACGTCTGTAAATCAACGGATAATTTAAAAAAAAACACTAAATAAACTACCCAGTATGAACTATTTTATAGCCCTTATTATAATCATTAGGTCCTTAAAGTTGTAAAATGCACTAAAAGCCGAATCTAGCTTTATTTTCTGTCTTCATTCATTCTACTGAGCCGAGAGTGGGAGCTCGGGGGGCAGGGCTTAAGGGGCGAAATTGGTCCGTGCGCAAAGCATTGTGGGGATTTTAAGACCGCGGAGTCTACACGTGCAGCCTCGAAATTTCCCGCAACGAAGTACGCCGGCCTCGGTAGACTTCCAAGTATCCTGGACATTGGAACAGTCCTTCGGCGGCACTCGATGACGTAGTATACTTGAAATAGTGGCTCTGGAGCAGCTTTCCTCAACATTGAGGGTGTTTCTCAATCTTGAGTACGCTTGCTTGGTAGCACACGTCTTCCGAGTCACTTGCTTCAGAAGCGAGGCAAGAATACTTCCTGGCATTCGGAAAACGAAGAGTGGAACAGGCGAGCAAGTGTGCAGGTGTGCGTCATATGAGAGGCCCCGCTTGACATTTTCCACCGCAGATTTGAGGAAATTGGTCCGTGCGCAAAGCATTGAGGGGATTTTAAGACCGCGGAGTCTACACATGTGCAGCTGCGTAAGTATGCCGGGCTCGGTAGAATTCCAAGTATGCTGGACAT
Organism: Notothenia rossii; assembly: GCF_949606895.1. Classification (NCBI taxonomy): domain Eukaryota; kingdom Metazoa; phylum Chordata; class Actinopteri; order Perciformes; family Nototheniidae; genus Notothenia; species Notothenia rossii. The sequence continues at coordinate 44,841,265 of NC_136907.1, read as the reverse complement.
TGGAACAGTCCTTCGGCGGCACTCGATGACGTAGTATGCTTGAAATAGTGGCTCTGGAGCAGCTTTACTCGACATTGAGAAACACCCACAGAAACCCCCACGGGTTCTTCTGCTCTGACAGCCAGGCATGATGGGTAATCTGTGACCTTTCGCTCTCTCAAAAGTTGGGCCAATTGGTCCTTATGTGCCAATGAGCAGCTCTCATAGGAAACAACGAGACCCCGCCTCCGACGCTGTATCCAGTTCTTATTATACATCCATTGGGCAGACGCAACATCTTCCTAGAAACAGCGTCTCAAGGCTTCTTAACATTTAACAACCTATTAATGATGCATACCCACTTAACGGGAAGAAACTCAGCTAACAGACGATATTAACCATTTTACCTACACGGAACAGAAGTCCAACACCAAGAGTCTAAATCATAGGTCTAAATCAACACTTAGCAAAACGGGCTAACGGGGCTAACGGCTACTTTAGCACATAACTGGGAAAAGCGATCGTTTCTACGTCATTTTATCCCACAGATCCCATTGATGTAAGTCTCATCACTGTACGACCGAAACTCACTGAACTAGCAGCCAGGAAAGAGCAAGAAAACAACTTCACTTTACGTAGCCATGATGAAAATTATGTCTTACCTTTGCTGTTTTGTGATCAAAAGTTGTGTTCAAGGGCATAAAAACGATTAATCCAATGTCTCTGTGTAACTTTAAAATGATTACTGATAATCCATCATTACAATTATAAATAATAAACGCAATAAACGGATTACAATTCCGGTTTAGGAGGTGCGCACGAAGCGTCTCGTCTTAACTGAATAATGGTCATGTTTACATGGATTTATGAATTGCCCCTAATTACCGCCCCCCTTCCAGAGACACACTGTACACACTCATACCTGCTTGGTATGACATTGAAAAAGTTACATTAAATAATCAATACAAATAAATTACAATAAAATGACTGCTGTTTAATCTTCACATCTTGTAATCATGTCAATAATTTTGAGCACCAAATTATTGAAAAGTATCGATAATAGTATAGAAAAATACCGGTATCGATAAGCAGTATCGGTATCGATAAAATCCTAACGATACCCATCCCTAACAATCACTGAAGAGAATATGTTCAAGATCCTCTAACGTACATTTGATCAGGGATTAAACTTTGTTTTTATTTTACCATTGACTGGTGCACAAAGAGTGCTTCAGTCCAAATGTATTAAAGTCTGATTTGATGGTAATACTCATGATCTCTGTTCTCTGTCACAAATGTAGTTTTGCAGTAATGGAGTAGGTCATTGTTTTTCTAATTATCTTAACCTATGTATATGCATATGTGTCTGTTGTGTTTTTTGGTTTGTATTAGTGTGTTTTTAATTGTGCATATGTGTTTAAATCGGCTCATGTGTATTTGTCAGTGCTTATGCTCATGTCCTTTTTCTGTTTTCTGTATGAGGGACTGTTAGTGTTCTTTTTTACTAATTTGCTTTGTCCCTTCTTAAAAATAAAGAATACAATAATACTTATCCCTGCAGCATAGAGGGAGATGTTACCTGGTGTCTACAGTGCTGCCTGCTGCAGCCTCTCCTGCAGGGGGCGCTCCTGCTCCTCCTCCTCCTCCTCCTCCTCCTCCTCCTCCTCCTCCTCCTCCTCCTGCTGCTGCTGCCTGGACTCCTTTATCTGCAGCCTCGCTGGATTCAGCAGGTAACTGCACAGTAAAAGTACTCCACATAATTAGCTGTTGCATTTAGTATGCTTTGACGGATTCCCTAGAACATTTCTTATTTACATCTTGTGTTATTCAGCCATGTAGACAGTTCTTATCCAGGGTTGAAATAGAGTATCTGACAGATTTCTGCCACCACACACATTCATTGTAGGAGAACTGATTCAGCTTGTGCTGCTTACAGCATTAAAACAAAAATATGTACCTTTTCCAGAAGGTGTTGCTGTTCATTTGGGATAATCAACAGAGAAATCTGTATCCTGTGTTTATCCCCAGGATAGGAAATAATGTTGTTGATTTTTTTCAAGAATAGTAATCACCACAGACTAAATCATGTACTGTATATCCATTGTATATGAGAGGCAGAAACCTAAAGACAGATATCTCAAAAGCTGCATAAATGAAACAAATCTACCTGAATGAATAAATAACAGTGGAGGGAAGTAGAGAAAAACTATATTTTGACATGGGGGAGCAGAGCTTTTACTAACTCAATCCTGCTGTCATAAATGGAAACAGGAGAGGGTGCATTTGTGATTCCCAACATCTGAGTAACACCAGGATCACAGAACCTGTACTACTCTGTAGGGTTGGAGAACACTGACTTCAGGATATATACCACTTACCTTCACAGAACAGATTTTGAAATAACATCGTACCTACCTACGTACAATTCAATCGGGCACTCTTGGACCTGAGGGGATTAAACTTAGGCTAGATATTCTTTATGAAATTGGTCTGTGTCTTTGATTCCTATTTTTCTCTGACAATCTGTACAATTCCTGCTTCTACATCAATTTCACTCATTGAGGCCTGACCATGTTTTATAATCCAAAATGCACTTTTTAATTTACTTTACAGTATGCTTAGATATAAAATTAGAAAAGAAAATTGTGCTACATTGCTCATGCAGCACAATAAGTAATTCACCTGGCAACTGACTGAAATTATTTAACGTCTACATATCCTTACTGTGGGGGACTGCAGACAGAAAAATCCACACAAAAGGTTGAAGTAATGCGATCCTGGTGTGAGAGTTTACAGTGTCACTACCTACTAGCATGCACTACAGTGCAGAGATCAAATAAAAACTGAATAAAAGTGAAAACTCAAAGACACACAATGCTCATGCAGCAATAGAGAGCAAGTTAGAAGAGCTACAGCACTTGAGACACACACACACACACACACACACACACACACACACACACACACACACACACACACACACACACACACACACACACACACACACACACACACACACACACACACACACACACACACACACACACACACACACACACACACACACACACACACACACACACACACACACACACACACACACACACACACACACACACACACACACACACACACACACACACACACACACACACACACACACACACACACACACACACACACACACACACACACACACAATGCCTTTAGAGCTCATTACTGACCTGAGAGTGATAGATGTAGGAGGAGCGAGGGCTACGTATAAAATCCAAAATAAAGGCAGCGTCCTGTCAGCACAGGAAGAACGGAACCCAGAATCAAACCCAGCAAAAACAGAACAGAGCGGGGGGGGGGGGGGGGGGGGGGGGAATCAGATGGAATGAGAGAAACCAGAGCAGAACCCCCAAACCAAAGCACCAGCAAAGAAAAACCTTTTAAACCAGATAGCTGTTCCAGAAGGGTCAGTGGAAGCTAAAACAAAGTGTTCTGATGCTCACCTTGCGGGGGCTGTCTACATATGTGGGGGCTGTGGTAACACCTGAGGGGTCACTGACAGCTGAGGTGGGCTTTGCCTGCTGCTCCTCCAGAGTCCTGACAGGAAGCAGAGGGAATGTGGTTATTTACACTATTTAGACACCCCGGGCCAGCATAACGTACTTTCCACTCGCCCGCTCGGGCCACTAAAAATATTGTTTAAAAAAACCATAGCGTTTCGTGAGTCGCTTGTCGTTGTTGGGTGAAAAGCAAACAGCTGTTTGCTGCGGAGCACAGCGCGAGCAGGCTCCCGTGAGCGGGAGCGCGCTCCTTCACTACAGACACGCCAAAATGTTTTTAATACCACCGGTAACCGGCCAAGCGCCGTGCAAAAAACAATCTTCAAATAAAAGAAAGTCACCGGAGGAGTTAAAGGAGAGTGACAGGGAGCATGAGAAGAAGAGGGAGAGAACGTTTCAGCCAGCTTGATCGACGGAGTTGGCTTCTAGTGGTGCAGTGACGCGTCCTAAAACCCTTTTATAATTTATCGATTAGATTTATGATTCGAAAATTATAAAAGTAGGGTAGACATGTGGATATTATCCGGCTGAACAAAACGTGCATTTATCAAACAGGTTTGTTTTCCACAGACTTTATTTCCAGCTATTTTCCAAAACCCTGTGCAGAAATCCCATTGCTTTTTGTTGAGGGAACCAGCAGCTTACTTCCTGGTGTTATGAAGCGTCACTGCACCTCTCAATATGATGCCAATATAAACAAGGTCTTCTGTCGGCTCTGTGCATCAATGCCGACCTATGCTGACAAGTAAATGAAGAGTAGAAAATATAAAAGGTATTGGCTATAGGGAAATGTCCCAGCAGTTTAGGATAATGAAGGTTCTAATCTATAGCCATTACATTTCGAACTCCTAATGACAGGAAGGCAGAAAGTGCATTATACAAATAATAATACTCATAATAATAGCAGAAATGTTTTAACAATGACCACAATATTGTTATTTTCATAAACCAAATATGAACAATTGAGGGAAATGAGGAAGAACTGATGATTCAAATGTTGTACTACAAGTAGTAATGTAGTTAGTGCATAAATTACTATCACAACAAATGTGTTAATTTTCTTCATTATTAGTCAACATTTTTTGGACGAATGCTCCGGGCCAGTGGTTACAATGGTGAGGCCAGTGATAATACAATTCTACCGGCCCGGAGGGCCAGTGGCTTTTTACCCTTAATGTCTACCCCTGATGCAGTAATAAAAGCGTCAGCTAAATGAAGTTTCCTCTGAAGGTGATATCAGTGGATTACATGGAAATACAACTTATTTCATTTTTTTTTATATTATTCCCAAACTGAAATCAGTGCATCAACTATCACTTTCTTGAGATGTCACATCTGCCTCTTTTACTCTGTAACTAAAGTCTGATTTAAGTGTTGATTATATTTCACATCATTAATCCAAATCTGTAGAGTAACTAAAGGTATTAAATACATGTAGTGAAGTCAAAGTACACCATTTACCTCTGAATTGTAGTAGGGTAGAAGTACAAAGTAGCAGGAAATGTACAATTCTATCAAAATTGTACTTAAGTAAATGTACTTACCGTAATTTTCGGACTATAAGCCGCACCTGAATATAAGCCGCAGCAGCGGCATACCACTCTCGGTTCCACTTTTACTTTTGCGCGCTACCTGTCTCACTCTTTTCCGGATTCCAGCTTTTCCTGCTGGAACCCGCCGCTTAAAAGTGGGGGTCCGCGGACCGGCCATAGAGCCCATAGAGTTAAAGGTGTTGGCCGTTAGCTGTAAAAATCCATAGATTAGCCGCACCGTTATATAAGCCGCAGCGTCGAAAAATAGGGAAAAAGGCGCGGCTTATAGTCCAAAAATTACGGTAGTTACTTTACACCACTGGCGAATGAAACAAGAGAAACGAACCCTTTACAAACCCATTGGCTGGAAACCTTGAAGCTTCATGAAGCTTGCTCTCATCATCACTACAAACAACACGCTGGTCCGGCAGGAGACACTCACTTCTGGTTCTGCTCCATCTCCAGTAAGGCTGATAAGGCTGAAGTGCCTTTCTTCCCCTGTGGGGGCACCAGTGGCTCGGGGGGGTACGCCGGGAGAGGACTGGTGACCTGCAGGCCTTTCATTGAGGTGCCCTTCTGCTGGGATGAAACGAACAGAGGGAGAGTCCTCTTAAGCGAAAGATGCTCTAATTCAAATGTTAAGAGATGCCCCATGTTCAGTGGTATTATTGTCCGAGATCAATGCATATTCTTGTAAGCCAATATTTCATTAGATCATTTGAAGACTTCATTTGCATGGTTTACGTTCGATTGGAAACTTAAGCAGGGACACATTTGAAACATGTCCCAGGGCTGTCTGCAAATGTCTGCAGGCTTCTGCAAGGTGATTTGATACAAGAGGCACATTCAATGATATAGTGCTAAAACGTATACATATCTTAGTTATTTTTACATTTGAAAATCATTTTTATAAACAGAAAAATGTCAGAAAAGAGCCAAAAAAAACAATTTTCTAAATGACTTATTTTGGCTGACCAACAGTCCAAACTGCTCAGTTTACTGCGTCATAAAACAGCCTGAACCATTGAATGATTAGTATTATTTTAAATGACAATTGAATGATATTAAAATGGGTGTTTAATCAACTAATTATTTCCTAACTAAGCTGAACTCTAACAGGGAGTGAGGGCACAAGACTCAAAAACACAAGAACAGTGGTGCCAGAACTGCCAATAACCCTGACATTAAAATAGTTAAAGTAGCCTCTAAAGCTTTTATAAAACAACAATAAATAAAATGCAATAAAAAAACGAGACCTGGTAGAAAAAGTATCAATGACATTAAGTATAATTTGACTTTAGAAAACAGAAGTATTAGCAAAATGCATTTAAAGTAGATAAAAAGCAAAGTGTGAGGGATCAGTTTGATGGAACATGCTGCCAGAGAGAGGCTCACCCTGATGATCCTGTCGGAGCGGTGTCTCCTCCGGATGCGGTTGAGACCCTCCAGGAAGCGGATGAAGCCGTCCAGCAGGACCCAGTCCCCGTTGCCTCCAATCCCAGAACCTGCCCCCTCCCCATACACATCCCAGTGCCCCTCCCCATCCGCCACCCGCCTCGCTCCCCCTGCCGGCAGCAGGAGGAAGCGAGTCCTCCAGAACTTCAGGGAGTCGATCAGACTGTGGAGGCAGGAGAGAAGGACAGTGACGAAGAGGACAAGGCTGCACCCTTTACAGAACAGTGGAATTATTTTTCTATCAGCAGATATACAAAAATGGTTATGGAGTAATATTTTTGGATTAATTTTAAACAAAGACATTTTTCGGAAAACATTTAAAGAAAAAAACAAAAGAAAATTGATACAGGGGTTTATGTAGTGTTATTTTGAGAATGAAACCAATACATCTGTCGTGTCCGGGTCATATCTGACCGTTTACCTACTTTCATCAATCATAAATATTGTGTTTTACATTTGATTGCTTCAAGGCCTTATGATATCCTCCACAGTAGGCATTGGAACATATACAATTACTGATCAAGACTTTCATTGAATTTGAGTGGGTTAGTCAACTTTGTAACACTTATGGGAGGCTGTGGCTCAGTGGATAGTGTGCTGGACTTTCGAATCAGGGGATAGCAAGTTCCAGTCCCACTGCAGTCAGCATGTCGTTGTGTCCCTGAGACACTTCACCCAAAATTCCTCCTGTGGGGATTGTCCACAGTACTGAATGTATGTAAGTTGCTTTGGATAAAAGTGTCTAACAATGGCATGTAATGTTATGGTGTTCCCGGTCAAAAATGACGTCATAGGAAATTAATGTCAACCCTGTGGTTTTTGGAATACATTTTCAGTGTCTATTCTTTGTATATTCAATGTAGGTAATCAGATACACCAGTAGTCTGACATTGTTTAGAAAGGGTGATGATTCATGTTTTTTTTGGGGAACAGTAAAGTAAGGGAGGAGAAAAGAGCATGACAGGAGGTTTAAAATATAAGTTAAAAACGAATAATAACACATAATTATAACATTTCCATTAACATGTACAAAAGAAACACATGTTGTGTCAGTGTTTGTGTGCACCTGAAGTCTTCAGAGCCTGCGGAGCAGATGTACTGATCCAGGTAGTTCCACTTGTACTCCTCCAGCCTCTCATGGCCAAACTCCACCCAGCAGGACACAAACTGAGCATCAGAGTGTGGAGGACACAGACTGTAGCTGTACTGGATCTGTGCCGACTCGTACGGGTACCTCACACACACACACACACACACACACACACACACACACACACACACACACACACACACACACACACACACACACACACACACACACACACACACACACACACACACACACACACACACACACACACACACACACACACACACACACACACACACACACACACACACACACACACACACACACACACACACACACACACACACACACACACACACACACACACACACACACACACACACACACACACACACACACACACAGTTGTCTTTTGTATTATATATTGATAGTAGTTAGATGGCAGGGGAAAGAGATGAGGGATGACATGCAGGGAAAAACACTTAAAGGTCCAATGTCATGGCCATTTACACTGATCATAATTCCATTTTTGAGGTCTACTAAAATAGATTTATATTGTGCAATTGTCCAAACTCACATTGGTTTCTCATACAGCATCTCTGTATAGTATGTGTATTCACTCTCTGTCCTAAACGGCTTGTTGGAGCTCCTGCCCCCCCCCCCACCCCTCCCTCCCTGTGAGCCCACTGTGCTCTGATTGGTCAGCTGGCCCACTCTGTTCTGATGAGTCCACCACCGTTACAGCGGAACATCAGTGATTATGTGTTACAATGGCCTTAGCAACCAGAAAATGACAAACGAGATGAGAATGCTGCGTGGGGTCTGGGTGCCGTGTCGGCGGGACGTTGCGTGGCTCACTGCTGTGAGGAGCGGACAGTGTGAGCTGGGTTCATTTCCTGCTTGCTGCGTGGGGTCTGCGAGACAGCACCCACATCTGCGAGGCTCTACTAGCACCGGCACCCCCCCAACCAAACGCGGCGCACCTACAGTGTAAGTGCGCCACAGTTTCGCCGCTGCGAGGCTCCACTAGCACCCCCCAGCGCGTAACAGTTTCGCCGCTGAGAGAGTGTGTGTGTGTGAGGATCTCCATGGATTGGTCCATTTAGGTATGGTCACGTCACTGTACCCAGGAAGAAAAAGAGAAATCTCCAACGAGGCCTTCTGGGTACTCGCTACAGGGTGTACTTTGAGGGTTTGTGACTCTGCAGACCGTTTACATGCAGAAAAAACTTCATAACACACAAGGGGACGGGTAATAACCGGAAAAACATGACATGGGACCTTTCAAACGGATGATTTAGAGCTCAGGACATGGCTGACATTTCCTCCCTCACACACACAGCAGACTGAGGTTGAGGCAGCTGAATTACAGCAGCAGCTTTTCCTCAGTGTTGAACAGTGGCGAGCCGTCAGGGCCCTCTCTGAGGGCTTAAGATATTCAAAAAAAACTATATTTGAAAACATTAAAAAACAACATTTATTTTTGTGGAGGAAACTTCTGTGTAGCAATGCAGAGGGAGCCACCGACTCATGAAGGAGACACGGGACAATAGCCGTGGGAAAATGTTTAAAATGGGGGGTGCTGTGGGGATGATACCAGGGCCGGTTATGACCAATTTGCTGCCCGGCAAGATTTTAGCTGCCAATGAAAAACCTCTACAAAGGACCAATACACTACAAAAAGAGAAACGTATTGACATGGTGGACAGCTTATATAAAAAGGCTTCAAATGTATTTAGTATTGCATGAACATGTTTTAATTGGGGGGTTGACTTCACATCCTCTAGGGGGGTCCGGGGGCGCCCCCCCGGGAAGATTTTTTTTTAACATTTTAAAGTAAAATGCTTCAATCTGGTGCACTTTGAGCGCCCAATTACTAGAGACTGATCTAGGGGGTACAACTCTAAAACAACCTTGTGAAAAAGATCGGTTTGCATTTTAATAATCAAATAAGTATGTGAACATAACCAATAACCTACCATAGCCAATAACAAATAAATGTAGGCTAACTTATTTTATTTTTGTCGTTCATTTATATCTTCTTTTACCAGTTAACATTTATTTATGCATATTTTTAAATCTCTCCAGTTTTAAACAATATGTTCTGTTACTGTATATACAGATGGAGCGATTCATTTCGGACAGTTTGAAACGCGAGGGCCGTGATTGGTACGTGATCTGCCCTCGCTCAAGGGAAAACCTCCAGCTTGACTTGAGACCGCCCCCGTGATAGATCAATGTATTTATAATGAAGCCAGCTGCAATGGATCATTGATCCACCAGGAGGTGCAGTGGGGTTCCACACTGGAGCTCATGTGAAATAAAGTCAGATACAGTACGCTGGATGTACAGCGGAACTTTGTTAAGATCCATATGTCACGGATATCATACTCTGTGCTAAATAAGACACATGTAATCATTTACAAAACATCAACATGTTGTTATTTAACAAAATAATTTTGTTATTCGAAAAAAACGAACGGCAGGAAATGCAGCCCGGCTCTCGATTTTTAATCCTAATTTAATCATCATCTTCACCACGATCATTTATGTTTATGTTCGCCGAATTGACATGAAATTACTGACATATATGAATATACTGTATTCAACTTCATTAAAACGTTATTAACGTGCCTAAACTCAGTAATTCACCAAAAATATGTATATTTTAATGGAGCTTCGTCGGTCGATCAGGATCCCAAAGTGTAGCGGAGGGATCCTCATCTGGATGAAGGGTGTTATTTTCCCCATAAAGAACAAGTCGCTGCAAATTATCCCGCTTATTACATGGCCACATTCTCAACAAAGTAACGACATGACTCCCAATATTAATTGAAATGCTTTTATGGATTTAGAAAATGTTTTTATTGATTTAAAAAATAGTTGTATGTATTGATTTAAATTCACATGCATCCGCTAAGAAAAATAGTCCGTTGTTACAGTTTTTTAAACAGTCTGAATGAAACGGCAGCTCTCAGCTGTGTATTTACACAACTAATGGCCCATCAACCACAGCTCTCTCCCCCCCTCCCCCCCTGATCTTTCTTCTCCAGCAGCTAAATGAACAGTAGGTTACTCTGAGTGACCATAGACTGTATGTGACAAGCTTACAGTTAGTGACGTAACAACACCATAAAAGCTGGTGGGTTGAAAGCAATACGGGAGGTAAAAATAACTACAATAATTGTGACTTATTTATTGTGGCTTTTATGTTTTTAGGTTTAACATTTTATGTAATTCAGGCTTATAGTTCACCCTTCTCTAAAAGCCTTCAACAATGACAATATTCATTGTAATTTAATAAATCCTTCCAACACACATTGTAAAAAATAGCCTACTGTAAGTTAAGAAATCATTTCAATATGTACATCTTCTGAAACAATAACATTATAAATAGTAACATAGCTGAACATGGTATTGCACATTTAGCTTTGAGTGTTACTGACCTGAGATGTTTTTATTACATTAATTAAGGTGACTGAGGCTTTTTAACATACAGGGATGCAAACTCATCAGGTATGAAAAAGGTGACAAGGATCCGAGCCCCCGGCTCCCCCACCCCACGGAATGACAGAGGATTTTAGCAGTCAGAACAACTAAAGCAGCAGTGTTAATAATAATAGAAACGCCAAAGAGTCACATAATAGAAATATATAAAAGCATTTATTTCAAATTGTGGAGCAGTCCGTTTATAATTTTGGCAGCACTGTTGAGCATTTTGAAAATGTATTTTCAGGCCTCTGTGCAAGGCTTAAGTCTTTTTATCTTTATAGCCACATGGTGTAAAGCAGACGTGTCAAACTCAAGGCCCGCGGGCCAAATGTGGCCCGCCACGTCATTTTATGTGGCCCGCGAGAGCTTAATAGGTCTGATTGTCTAAAAATAAATAAGTCAAATGCGTGCAGTGACCAAAAACTACATTTCCCACAATACTTGCGATTATGTTACCCGCGAAGTGACGGCATCCCGCCACTAGACTGCAGTGTTTCCACATCGATGCGATTTTCCCAACAAGTGGAATTGAGAAATACAAATAATGATCCCAAAATGTCCTGGAAGAGAAAAATTGATGCAGATGGAAGGGTGTTTCAAGAAAGATGGGAAGGCGAATACATGTTTGTGCTTCAAGGAGAAAAACCGGTATGTCTTTTGTGTTATGAGGCGGTGGCGGTTGTCAAAAAGTACAATCTACGTCGGCATTTTGAGACCAAACACGGAGGTAAGTATGCCAAATTTAGCCATCAAGAAAAACAACAAATTGCCCAAGAATTAAAAGGCAAACTGCGATCGCAGCAGAATGTGTTCGCGAAAGCCACAACCAAAAACAATGCGGCAGTGAAAGCTAGCTTTGTTGTGGCTGAAGAAATCGCCCGCGCTTCAAAGTCTTTTTCAGAGGGAGCGTTTTTGAAGCAGTGCATGCTGAAGGTCTGTGAGCAGGTGTGTCCCGACCAGATACAGACTTTTAAAAATGTCAGTTTATCAAGAAACACCATCGCGGACCGAGTTAAGGAACTAGCAGGAAACCTGGCAACACAGCTGGCCGAAGAGACACGCAGCTACATAGCTTTTTCATTAGCTGTTGATGAAAGCACAGACAACACGGATACAGCGCAGCTATCTATTTTTATTAGAGGCGTGAAGTCGGACCTCTCTGTCACTGAGGAGCTGTTGGATGTGGCTGCCATGCATGGGACCACAACGGGACGGGACATTTTTGATGCGGTGGAGAAGTCCGTCAGTAAAAACGCATTGCCCTGGGAAAACTTGGTGGGATTAACTACAGACGGTGCACCTGCAATGTGTGGAAGAAAAGTGGGCTTGGTTGGACTAATGAAGGAGAAAATGCAAGAAAGTAACTGTCACACGCCTCTGATAACGTATCATTGCATTATCCATCAAGAAGCTTTGTGCGGGAAGGTGCTGGGGATGGATGATATAGTGACCACGGTCATGAAGACAGTGAACTTCATTCGGGCGCGTGGCCTGAATCATCGTCAGTTCCAGCTGTTCTTGCAGGAGATGGGCTCGGAGCACGGAGACGTGCCGTACCATACAGAAGTAAGGTGGCTGAGTAGGAGCAAAGTCCTCAAACGATTTTTTGAGCTTAGGGAAGACATTGCTCTTTTCATGTAGAGTAAAGGAAAACCCTTGTCTGAACTGTCAGATCCAAACTGGCTGTGTGACTTTGCTATGTTGTGTGACATAACCGAACATCTCGCCCAACTGAATCAGAAGCTGCAGGGACGCAAACATGTCATCACGCAGATGTCCGACACGGCTTTCCAGCGTAAACTTGACCTATGGATGTGCCAAGTGAAACAGGACAATCTTGCCCACTTTCCTGTTTCTCAGAGCATCTCAGCCTCATGTCCCGGTACTTTCTCATGTGCTCAGTTAGCTACCAAACTGAGCCTGTTGATGAATGAGTTTGATCGGCGCTTCTCTGACTTCAGAGCACAGCACTCTGGATTTGCCATCTTTGCTAGTCCTTTCACCACCGACGTGTGCACTGCACCCCAACAACTTCAGATGGAGTTAATAGAGCTTCAAAGCGATAGTGGCCTGAGAGCAAAGTTCCAGGATGTTACAATCCAGGACTTTTACCGTCTACTGCCCCCTGCTTTCATGCCACAGCTTCGACTTCATGCTGCCCGTGTTCTGTCTATGTTTGGGAGCACCTATCTGTGCGAACAGATGTTTTCAATAATGAATCTAAACAAAAACAAGCACAGATCACGCATCACTGACGACAACCTCCACGCTGTTCTACGGATTGCTACAGCACAGGACCTAAAACCAGACATTGACACACTGGCCACGGAAAAACGGTGTCAGACATCTGGTCAGAAAACACATTGGTAAGCATTTGAAAAAACCTAATAATATATAATAAAATGCAATTCAACCAAGAAGAACAATAGTTAAACTATGTGCAATGTAATGATTGTGTTTGCATTTTGTTTTGTGTTTGTTATTTACAGAACATGATCAATGGATGAGGATGGTGGAGAGGGGATCCACATGGTGTGTTCAAGGACAGGCAGCATCTCCTCATCAAAAACTAACCTAAAAACTTGACCAATATAGTTGTGGACTGAGACAACCCTTATTTTGTTATTTTGAGTTTATTACATATACTACTTTATATGTGTAGCAATGTATTTAGTGTTTGCAGGTTTTATGTGTTTATGCAAACAAATGTTTACTGTAATCAAACCATCTCTCATGAGTTGGATGTATGCCCCCTGCAAGGCTGTGTGCAGCCATTTGTTTTTGTAAAATGCTACATCTGTCACACATGTTCTTAGCAGCTCACAATTGTTGGTTTTACAGTTATTTGTTATTTCAAGTTTTGAACAAAGTTAATGTCATAACTTGTGTTTGATGTTATTTTTCTTTATTCACTTGGATAGTTTGATCGTTGATTGATGGAGTAATATGGGTTTCATAACCTGACAAATTAAAAGGATTTATGTTATAATAACAGAGCAACAAGCAAACATATTTTTTACATCTATGCAAATATATGTAATATTTGTAACTTGAATAAGTAATAAATTCAGAGTTATTTAACATTAAGGAGTAGTTACATTTATTTTACATTGCATTTAGTTACATTTATAAGTTACATCTGGCCCTTTGAGGGCAACGATTATGCTGATGTGGCCCTCGGTGAAAATGAGTTTGACACCCCTGGTGTAAAGTAACTAAGTTCATAAACTCAACAAGTACTATAATTGGGCACAATTTTGAGATACTTGTACTTTATTTAAGTATTTCAATGTTTTGCTACTTTGTTATTCTACTCCACTACAGTTCAGAGGTACATGGTGTACTTTGACTCCACTACATGTATTTAATACCTTTAGTTACTTCACAGATCTGGATTAATTAAGTGAAATATAATCAAGTGTTAAATCAGACTTTAGTTCCACCTGGAGTAAATCCACAAGCTACCCTGCAGTATACAAAGTCATTCAAACTAGCTGCACCTTTAGCAGCTTTGAGAACACTTTCATGATCAATCATTATAAAACATATCATATCTATTATTCTGAAATGGACCAATCTGCACAATGACTAGTTTTACTGTCGCTACTTTCACTATATTTTGATGATAATACTTTTCTACTTTTACTTGAGGAACATTTTGAATGCAGGACTTTTACTGTAACAGAGTATTCCTACACTCTGGGACTATTACTTTTACTCAAGTACAAGATCTGAGTACTTCTACTTTTACTCAAGTTCAATATATATACTTATACCACCTCTGTTTATAGCCTATGAAAAAAACTATTAGAAATAGAAGGCTAAAGCTAACGTTAGCAGATAGTGACAATGTATGCTAGCTAGCTAGCTCAACGATTCCTTAAATAATATTGCCACAGAAAAACTTTTCAGTTCACATCACGCTCTGCCGCTCCGACAGGGAGCTCTGCTCTGAACACCTGAACAGCCCGTTCTAACAGCTGTTCACCAGCGGTCCAGTCTCTGTGCCACAGTGACTCCGGACGCACAGTTAATATTAACGAACGCACCCGTAGGTAATGTAGCTGCTGAAGCTAGACCATCATCTCGGAGCAGCAGAGCCTTATTATACATCCATGAGCAGAGCCGACAGGCAGGAAGACTCGTGCACACAGCTCGTACTTCATTATAATATATAAAAAAAGAACACCATGCGTGTCATGATGGCACATAACAGCTCACGGCCGCAGATTACTCCGGGTCCCAGCCCCCCCCCCAATACCCCAAAAATATTTGTATTGCAGATCTACATGAATCACACAAACGATTTATTTTGGATTCAAAACGGCGAATTTCGCCGAAAGGTGACAAGTTTGCATCACTGAACATAGACAGAGCACAACTGAAACATAACATCTGAAACGATGTAACAACATAATACACTTATTATTATTTTTTTTTATTGATTTAAAAAATAGTTGTATGTATTGATTTAAAAAATAGTTGTATGTATTGATTTAAATTGACATGCATCCGCTAAGAAAAATAGTCCGTTGTTACAGTTTTTTAAACAGTCTGAATGAAACGGCAGCTCTCAGCTGTGTATTTACACAACTAATGGCCCATCAACCACAGCTCTCTCCCCCCCTCCCCCCTTGATCTTTCTTCTCCAGCAGCTAAATTAACGGTAGGTTACTCTGAGTGACAAGCTTACAGTTTGACACAACACTGTCATTGCAAGTGACCCTCAGTTAGTTGACTTTTATGTTCAACTGCTAAATTCGTTACTGATAAAAAAAGGGCTTCTACTGTACCTAATTACCTTAACACTAGAACCGCCAGAGGTTTTTGTATAGGCCTACCTAAACCCGTCAAATCCCGCTATTAGAATGCAATTTTTAACAACATAGGGTGCTACATAACACACTTTCAGGAAAAGTCAGGGACTGGGAGACTTTAATATTTTATTGAAAAAAAGTTACAATGCACACACACAACAACACATCACACAAATTGACCCGATTGGCGGTTCTAGTATTAAATAAACTCACTAATTAATGAAACCAGTTCAATACGCATTATTCTTATTCTTATCATTCTTTATGAGCGCAGAAATAGTCTTAAAATCAGATCTGTTTTTTAAATGAAATCTGACGGCAGGCAGTTAGCTCTGATCACCTATGACAAATGCGCCGCACCTAATCGCTGGCCATTCAGCCACAGACACTGTTCGAAATGGGGGGGAGCTAGGAGGAGCTTGGCTCCCCCGAAGAGGGAGGGAGCTCCCCTGAAGGCTGACTTTGAGATAAATAGGGGGAGCCCAAATCAGTCGTGCATATTTGTGTCACACAGATTAGAAATGTTGAGTTTCTGTAAATAACAGTTCTTGAAATAAATAATAGTTATTGTTCATTACAGTTTCTGAATATTTGTTTTATATTTGTGAATATGTCTGGGTGTTGCCATCTGTATGTGGCGGCGCTGCATTCTTACTTACGTTTCTATGATTATGGCGGTGATGCCGGCGCGGTATTTGAAATGTTCATATTGATATTTTTTTAACTCTGGCTGTGTAATAAAAAAATATGGCAAAACGAAAACCGCCAAGCGTCACAGCTTTTGGATTCACAAGCAAAGAAGCGAAGGAGTCTAAAAATGACAACGTGAACGGAAAACAACTTTTAGTTGGCCGGCTGTAAGCGGCGTTAGGGTCGAGTTTGACAGCTCCACACCGAGGGAGAGGCCTGCCGATGCGGAGCCTGAAGAGGCTTCAACAACGGCCACATCCGCCGGCATAGTGACACCGTCTGTATTAGTAGAAGAGTGTTTTTATAGCAATTGATCGCATCCGCGCTGCTGCGCCAGTCAACAGAGCGTGCGTGTGACATATTTAGTAGCAGGATGTGCTCTGAAAAATAGGGCTCCCCGAAAGCAAATGAGTAATTCGAAAACTGACAGAGCTCCCTCTATACAAATCAAACTGTAGAAGGTGTGAAAGCACCTATTGTTTTAAATAATGGTCGGAATGTGACCTGTGAGCCTTCTGAATCACCGTGGGACAGCACATTCTAAACTAAAATGTTCAATCAATAAAGTAACATCTTATCTTATCTTAATAATATCTTCATATTAATAATAATAATAAATCATACAGTATGTGTCCGAAAGGGAGCAGGAGGAAGCAAACACAAAAATATACTGCATATTAAAGCAAACGATTGTAAAGGTTAAAGTATGAGCATAACAAATAAAGAAGTGTAATGTAAACATTTAAATTATAATTATGATTATTTAATATATAAAGACTATATATTATTGAATTACAAGATTAGATATACTTTAGTTGATCTAAAATATTGATGTGTTCAAATGCTCTTCAAAACACAACTGAAAGTCCATGAAACTTGTCTTTCTGTATTTGTGAATGAAGCGCCATCTCCTGGTTAAAACCTGAAATTGAAAATCTGGCAACGCCCACTTGGAAAATAGTGGGAGGGCTTAACATTCCTCTATACTGGTCTTTGGCTGGTGGTAGACAGGAAGCTGTAAGCTGGAGTCCGAAATTCAGTGCTCCATCTGTATAGTATACAACACGCAATACTGTTTTTATTTATCCTAATAATTATAAAGGTGTGCCTTGGAAATATTTGTTTACATCAATTGTGATCAAAACGTTTGAGACCCACTGAGACAACTTAGACTAAAGTGAACTATCTAAACCCTCAGAGTCCTTTACCTCACTGAGCCTCTCAGTCTGACAGGACAGAACTCTCCCTCCACATTATTGTCGAAACAGCTTCTTATATCCGTTAGCGCAGCAGAAGCTAACAACAATCCCTGCCGGTACCGGTGCACCCCCTCTCTCTGTCTATCCATCTATATATCTCTCTCTCTTTCACGCTGGCTGTGAGCTGCGGGCGCCTGATAAGCCATCGTACAGGGCAAATGGAAAATGTAACCAAGGTGAAAAGGGTGTTATCTTTACTTAATTATGAATGTTGTTACATCAAGGCTGAAAATTCCATTTATTTTTTGGTATTATATTTGTATTTAATCTTGAGGAAGTGCATATCCCCTGTCCTCCACCAGGGGGTGATGCAGCACCCTCAGCACCCCTACTTCCCACGGCCCTGCACGGGACGAGCAGGATCTTTGATGTCAAACACTGATGTTTAATCCAAGTATCGGCCGGAGAAATTCACATCACAAGTCACAGCAGCCAGAGACTCTGACTGCACGGGTGGTTTGCCAAGTCAAATCTGACCAGCCTATCTGTCGATAGACCTTTTAACTAGTTTACAGAGAGTTAATCCACATATTGGGGGACGGTGCGTAAACACTGGGAACACTGGAGACATCCCCGACATCTGGAAATACTCAATCACCTGTCTGTGGGGCTTAGAAAGCCAGCGTTCTCACAGTCATAAAACCCTCTATGACCGATAGTAAAACTGATCACAAAAAAAGATCACATGACTGCATTAGCACATTCCTTACGGGAGATAACAGACTCAGGGTTGGTCGTAAACGTCAACAGCCAGAAAGGTTAAATATCTAGAAGTAAAGACAGAAATATTCTTTGACACTTTTTAAATCTCTTTTTTTTTTTTAAATATGTTATATTTTTCATTAGTTTGACCAAAAATAATTTGATTTAATTGTATTTAAAATAACATTTCCAAAGAAATAAATCCTATGAATCTGCCTGTTCAGTTTCTGTTTGAATGTGAAGGGTTAAATGAAACAAGCTCGCCTGGCCCTCTCTGCGAGTTGCGGCCCGTCCACACAGCGGCGTGCGTTTAAGCTTGGCGGTGAGCGTGTCTGAAGCTTGGGGAGTTCTCGCGAGCAAGGCGACCAACAACCAATTACATGAATCTCCCGCCCCCGATATACATACGAAGTAAACCGGATGTTAACTCCCCAAACAGGCGAAAACCTACCAGTTTCACCCACTATCTCTGCCACCTCCCTCCATGCCTGGCTCCTCCGGTTTGTATACAGGTAGGTGAACAGGGACTGATCGTACAAGACCGGGTGATTCCCTACCACTATGATTAATTTCTCCTCCATTTTTTGGAATATGAGGAAATGAGCTGCGGTGTGTCTCTCCCAGCATACACGCGGTTTGATTGGCTAGCGCTTGTACTGGCAGATTTGCATAAACGGGATTTGATTGGCTGTCGCTTCCACTGAAGCTTCAGAAGCTTCAAAAGTTGAACATTTCTCAACTTTTGCAGCGAGCCACGCCAGCAAAGCTCCGCTTCGCTTCCAACAACGCAGTTCGGCGAAAAGTGACGTCACCCTATTCAAAGTGAATGGTGAAGCTTTCGACGCACGCAGCGGCAAAAGTTCAACTTTTGAAGCCTCGGCAGAAGCATCAGCCAATCAAATCATATGCCAGTACAAGCTCTAGCCCAGGAGTACTCAAACTTTTTTGTTAAAGGTCCACTTGTGAATTGTATACAAGTTCAATGGTCCGGATCAATGCCAGTAAAGCTCCATACTGTTTCATAAAAAATCTTTGATGTGGTTTAGAACAGGATGGCGTTTTATCACAGCAGAATTTAACTTTATCTCCGGTAGAATTCAGATCAGGCATTTGCTCCGCCTCCTCTTTTTATTTTTTTAAAGCTAAGGACACAAAATCCACATTTCTCTAACAGGGCTGCAAAAGAGGGGTATCAGCAGTATGAGGCATGGCTACAATGGGTGATCTGTTTGGTATTTTAAGCAAAAAACTTCACAGACATGTTTTGTATAGGTATGGCCCTACAATATATGTTTCCAATATAGCATAATAGGTCCACTTTAATTTACATCAGAATCAGAAATTCTTTTCTTTTTTTTTTGTATAAATGGGACACAGGGTTCGGTCCGGATTGATTTGCAGTTCGGTCCGGAGTTTGAGAAGCCCTGCTCTAGCCAATCAAACTGCTGCTTGTGTGTCAGGGGCGGGAGATTCATGTGATTGGTTGTTGGTCGAGTTTCAGACACGCCCACCGGCAAGCTTCAACGCACGCCGCTGTGTGGACCAAGCCTTACTGTCCTGATGTAAAGTCTATATTAAGGCTATAGTAACTCAGAGAGAGTAATGTCAAATGACAGTACAATTGGCCAATCATATCGTCCCTCTAAATGGGTTGGCTTTATTTTCGCGGACTTTATGACAAGTTCCGCCCGCTGTGAGGTTTATACATGTGTATAAAGTGGTGCAGTGACGCGTCCTAAAACCCGAAAGTAAGCTGCGCTCGGGTTCCCTCGACAAAAAAGCAATGGAATTTCTCCTTAGGATTTGGGAAAATAGCTCGAAATAAGGTCTGTGGAAAACAAATCTGTTAGATAAATGCACGTTTTCTTCAGCCGGATAATATCCACATGTTTACCCTACTTTTATAATTTTCTAATCATAAATCGAATCGATAGATTTATGATCGATAGATTTATGATTAGCATAAGTTTGTTCATGATGGCTCATTTCAGTGATAGTGATGACATTGTTGCGAAATTATTAACCGAGTCATTTTCAAGATTGAGTTGCAATGATAAACTGGAGTGGCAAAGGATCAGCTGAATGACCCGCCATCAACTTCATCCAAAAGGACAGGAGCATGGACTTTGTGTTTAAGTCATTTGATCATCAAAGGTAGGCCTCAGTCATTTTCAATGTGGGCCGCCGTTCAGACTTCATTCATGTTTAATTGTTACTTGGCTGTGGGTGCCCTGTCATGATAGGTGTTTATATAAATGGTGTTGTTTTGTGTGGTAGAGAGGGTCGCTGTCATTGATGCGTTTTGCACCACGGGCCTGGGGGGGTCAGCGGGCCTAGGTATAAAAGTCACGGCTCGCCACTGGTGTTGAAGTTCTGCATTGTGAGTGGAGATGACGAAACGTATTCTTGCAAAAATAAGTTGTGGAGAAACTGCAAAAAGAAATGTCCTGTAATGCTGTGCAGTTTTAGAGACAAGTTAATAGTCGATGTTTTATTATGAACAAACTTCAATTTTCCATGAAAAAGGTTACAACATTTTTAATATACTCTATGCTGTAATTTATAATAATAATTTTTTTACAGAGAGACATTTTGAATTGGCTAAAACAGGAAACTGCAGGTCTGACTTAAAGGCCCCATGTCATGCTTTTCCGGTTATTACCCGTCCCCTTGTGTGTTATGAAGATTTTTATGCATGTAAACGGTCTGCAGAGTAAAAAGCCTCAAAGTACACCCTGTAGTGAGTAAAACTCTAACACAGAAAATACCTCCCCAAAACGCCTCGTTGAAGATAAGTCATTGTCCATTGTTTACTTCCTGGGTATTGTGACGAAGGAATGGCCAGTAGCCGCGCCCAGAGCTATGACGCGATACGGTCATGCGTTACCCGGAACCAAATGGACCAATCCGTGGAGCTGTTACGTTACGTCCGCGGAGCCGTTACGTGAAGCCCCCGCTGATTGGTCCAAATTGACCAATCCACGGACTTCCTCACACACACACTCAGTGCAGGCAGCTCTGCTGATTTCTCCTCCCTGGCTGCAGGCTGATAACAGACAGTTGGGATTGTGGCGAAAATCTCTCTGCAGACCCATTCTCACAGCGTTTATCAACCTTTTTCTTACTCAATATCAAGCCACACTTATTGTTTTTACTTCGGCTGTGAGTTTGTGTGTGCTTAGGATGAGTTTGGCTGTCGCTAAACAAGGAAACCACACCTCCACGGAGCTCAGCGCGATTCACAACGTCCCGACCAATCAGAGCACACTGTGCTCACAGGGAGGGTGGGGGCTGGAGCTATTGGAGCTACAACGAGCCGTTAAAGGGGACCTTTAAAAAACTAAAACTGTTAAAAATGAAGGCTTCATCTCTTCTTTAAATTCTCTCCACTTTAAATCCTTTTCACTTTTTTAAAAGACAACTTAATTGTTTTACTGTGAGTGTTGTGTTTTCATACAGGATGGGACACGTGAGTGCACACGTATGCCTAACTTCTCTGGAGATACTTATTCTCTATTTGAGAGGTTCAATGGTAAAATAATGCAGCCTTGCAGAGTTCTTTGGGGTTGGGGGTACTCACTTGGGCAGGTAGCGAGTGGCAGTGATGATCTTGTCTTTGAGGCAAACTTTATGGAAGGTGCGACCCATACTGAGCCAGTACACCGTCTCCTCCACGTCGGCCCGCCGCAGAGAAACTAGACCTAAAACCAGAGGAGGACGAGGACACACAACCAGGAAATTAATGCCACATGAGACAGTTTGTGGCATTAATATTCTACAACAAGAACTCTATACGAACAACTTAGAAGTACCTAATCGCAAGCGAAATCTGAAATAATAATAATAAAGTAAGATCACTTTGGTGTGAGAACACAGTAGAAAATCTTGAAATGTTAAGGATTTGAAATAAATATATGTAGACAGCAAGTTAAATGAAACATGAGCTCACCCCTGGAGTAGAGGGGGCTGCTGCCCAGCGGGGTGTTGGCGGGCGGCTGCGGCTTCCTGTTGTTGGGCTGCACGATGATCTGGTAGCCCTGCATCAACCTCTGACAGATGAACTCCTCAAACACCTGACCCGCACTCATCACCGGAGCTTCATCTTCACGCCTGGAAACACACAGAAACACATCAACACTTATTCTGATAATTTGGACAGGAAAACTCATATGACTCGTATTACCTTTTATTCATAATAATAATAATAATAATAATAATAATAATAATAATAATAATACATGGGATTTTTATAGCGCTTTCATAATGCTCAAAGACACTTGAGTTGTTATTAGCTTGGTTGTTTTCAAAGGAACATAATTACATGTGATTCTGCCTAGCAGGTAAAACATTTATTTTAAAATATGCACTAACCCTAGTTAATCATGTGAACTTTATGAAAGCTAATGCTGTATTTTCTTCTTTATACCAGTGTTTTCCCCAATGATTTTATTGATCCTCAATCCTAGCGTCCTATAACGATTGATCAAAGTGTAACTTCTGTCATTTTCAACTTGGACCCTATTTTCCCATTTATTTTCATCTAAATGACTAATGGCGACGCTCTTCTTAAAAATTGCTCCACTATTGAGAGCTTTCGCTGGGGCTGAACTGATCTCCAATGAGGCAATAGTATGTATCTCCACTAAATGTGCACATTATTGCATCTCACAGGCTCAGATTGATATTAAGTACCCGACAACATTATGGAAAGGGATCCTGCAGAGAAATAATACATTTTTTTGTACCTTTAACATGATCCTTTCTGGGTGACATTGTGTCTAAAAAGGCTCTCGCAAGGAGATGTTTTGAAATTTAGCGAGTGTTGACTTGTTAGAGGGGTAAAACGATGGAAACATATATTTGAGAGAGTGCTGGTGTTGCCAGAGTTTGTTCTGCATGAGTAGAGAAAGCATCAAAAAGATTTCCAAGAACATGGCTTAACATAATGCCTATTATGTCAATTTCTTGATTATTGTGATTAGTCACTTAAAGGCCCGGACACACCAAGCTGACACCAAAGAACTGACACAGACGGACCCCCGACTGTTGTGTCGCCTCGCGTCTCTGCTTCCTGGCCATGTGTCGCACTGGAACACACCGCAAAGACTTCAGCCGACGGCCAAGAAGCACGTATGAACTGCGCATGCGTGAGTGGCAATAACTCTCCTTATCAGCAGGCGGCGGTAGTGTGTATTCGTCATTCAAAAGAGGCAACAACCGGAAGACAGATTGCGAGATAACCGAGAGAAGAAGAACAGACTGCGTGTGATATAAACAAACAACAAATAGCGTGTGCGTTCCATTTTCACTCTACAGCGAGAAGCTCATGGGGTTTTCCCGAACCTGTGTCGAGAGCTGGAGTTAAAGGGGACCTATCCTGCAAAATGCACTTTTGTACGTCTTTTATACATGAATATGTGTACCCGGTGTGTCAGGGAACTCACCAAGTCTCAGAAAACACAACCCTCTCTCTTTTCCCAAATCTCTAAAAACGGGGCTTCAACGGATCCAATACAGACTGATACAGATTTGAAAATTCTCTGACGTCAGAAACAAGGAGCTCCGCTTAGTATATGGGCAACTCTCCACCTATCAGGGGAATGAGAGGTTGCCCTGGCATGGTAACAGCATGGTAACATGACGCTCGTGCCTCGCCCCCCTCCTTTGCAGGGGGGCGTGGTCAGCTGCAGCTCATGCAAAGACGGGGCTGGAGGAGAGCAAATAGAGCGAAATTAGTCATGGCTAAAATGCATGATCTGTATGGTAATCTTTTTTTTTAAACGTATAAATATACCTTATCGTATTGACGCATGGCCCTACACTATATTATTCAAATATAGCACGATAGGTCCACTTTAAATGAAATCTCAGATTTGCCTTCTTAATAGTTTGTTTGGGTCCCTCACTTCCGTTTCGCTTCTCCTGCACTGATTTGCTAGCAGCCAATCAGAGTGATTTCTTTTGCCGACAGCCTTTGGCCGACTGCAACATGTCGAATCGGTGGGTTTTCGGCCGAAAAGGTGTTGGCACGGCTGAAAAGACAGAACGGTGCGGGATACAGCAATCTGAGTAGGGCGTGTCGACGCTCATCGTCGGCCTGACGCCCATCGACGGCCAAAATCGGCCTGGTGTGTCCAGGCCTTAGACACGAAAACATGGGAAAATAGTGTCCATATTGGAAATTAGAATAGTTTTTGTTTTATTTTTCCTGAAATGTGAAGGTGCCATAAGAAATGCCAGTAGTCTAAAAGATGTTATACTTTTGTATTACTTTTATACAAATATGATTTTTTTTTTGTTAATGGTTTCGAAAGAGAGACAGGTGATGATATGCAGAAATTTTCCACAGGCCGCAATCGAACCTGAGTCCACTGACTCTTTTCTCAATACTTTTAGTAGAAAAATCAACCATGAAAATAAAAATGTAGTAGAACCAAAAAGGATTTGAAAAGTAAAATGTCCTCCATATCATTAAATGAAGTTACAGCATTGTGCCAGTGAATGTATGACCAGCTGACGAGTGTCTCAGACTTATACACAGAGCAGTTCTCCGCAGACAGGAGCCTCCTACCTCTCCAGGTCGCTGTGGGGCAGCAGGTCGTAGCAGCCCTCTGTGTAGTCGTTCTGCAGCGCCTGCCGGTCTGGGAAGTAGTCCGTGGTGAGGGGGAGGCAGGCTGGGGTGGTCAGAGACTTCCAATCCACCCCCACTGTGCAGCAGAAGCTGGGCACTGTCGGGGGTGCAGACAGCAGCAGGGCTTCAGGGGCACCCACACACACACACATACAAAACATCCCCACAGCAAAGACAAGTGCATGTACCCAGAGTGGAGAGGTACATGTGTGGGGGGGCAGGGAAGGATATAGGGAGGAAGGGGAAGCACAGGGGTGTAATAAATAAAGACAGGAGGGGATAGGATGAAGACGTGAAGGTGGAAACAAAAGAGTGAAGACAAACAAAGAAGAGAGTAGAAGAGAGGGGCAGAACAAACAGAACGTGTTACTTTACTGGTGATTCCTGAGCAGCCTGGAGTAGAGGTGCAGTGATCAGACATGCAGATTGTAGCCCGGTGACAGTCTGAGATCAACATCACTCACAAGCAAGTGAAAATGTGTGCAAGAGCCGTTTATGTATATTGTTGGAACGTCATATTTTTTGTTGAGTTTTGTCCTGCAGTATTTTTTTGGAAACTAGGTGGCAAGGATTAGATGCACAGGGATGTATAATTGGCGAATTGGCCCTTTTGTGCTCGGGCCCTGATTAACCTCAAACTATACTGGATATAAATACTGGAAATTCTGTCATTTGTCCGTGTACAATCCCTACAATGGCAACCAGAAAAGGACATTGGGACGTGTAAAAACGTGTTAGAACTGAGTGCGTTCCCTCTACATATGCCCTTCTCTACCTATCAACAATGCCCCTATTTATACCTACCTTTGCATCTAATCACCACCACTAAAACAATACAGCAGGATATAACTTAAAACAATATGACATGCTAACCGTCAACATAAATGTCTCCTACAATGTGTCAAGATCTCAGGAAAGGTGCAACCTGTATAGTGAATTTAAGAAGAGAATCACATCATGCAGACATACAGCTGGTGAGCCAACTCCTAAAAATGGTGTGCAAGACAGACTTTTTTTAACAGAAGGTCCCATTTACAATCAATCAAGAGAAACTGCCATGCAGGAGTGATCTATATATACACAAGGCTCTGTGAATGCAAACAGATTACCGTGAAGGAAAATTATGCTCATTAATTAAAGGAGTTGTAGACATGGTCATATTTCGTCATGAGACTTAAGATCAACAGAAGGCCCAGAGATGAGGAAGGAAAGAGTGGGACAGAGAAAGAGAGGTGACAGAGGGAGGAGGAGGGGGAACCCAAGCCACATGACCTGTAGTTGTTTATACCTGAGACCCCTGGAGACAGACGCCCACAGAAACCTGCCTGCCACAACTGAATGACCCTCACAGGTTAAGGACACCACCAAAGGTTATCTGCCCTTATCAGTATGGTGATTATGAATCACAACCCGATCCTGAGTTTTTTTTACATACTTATAATTTATGTTTTCATAGGGACGAGATGGACTCACTTGGATCGGCACCGTTGAGGGAAACGTCTTCAAATGTGGAGCCGCGATTGTTTATGGTTCCTATACAGAGATCACAATTAAACATATAGAAAGACAGGAACAATATTTTAGAGGGTGCAACCAACAAATAATATATTTTTCAAGTAATCTGACAATTATTTTCAATCTCAAAAAGGAGCAAATTGAATATAGCAGTTTCCCATAGTCCAAAGTAATGTGTAAAAACATTTTTTATGTTGTGCAATATTCTAAACCATAGAGTGTAGTTTTAAACCCAACTTGATTTACTGTCATATACAAGACAGAAAAGCAGCAAATCCTCACGTTTGAGAAGCTGGAACTTATACGTTTATGGCACTTTTTTTGTTTTAAAAATGGTTGGCAATTATTTATTTCCTACCAATTAATTGACTAACTGTTGCAGCTCTTTGAATTACTTTTTTTTTTAGCTGAACATGGCTCAATCCTCATTTTGAAAGGATAAGGTTGGTTCATTGTTAAAACAAATGTATTGCCCAAAAATTGAAAAGATTTAACAAAAGTTACTTTAAAGGAGGAAATAATGCATTTGTTGGGGACTATTTTCAGAGGGTGGAATGATAAAGGAACTTATAACCCAGTGCAATAGTGTGTCTCATTTATAAAATATCGCCAACATTTACTCAAAAAGAAATCCTTGCTATAAGTCTGGTGTTCTTTTGTCACTGCAAGTAAAGCATATTGTTTTTGAGCAGACATATCACCACTATTGTTGCTCCCTGGACTCCCGGTGAACTCCTCCATCCCTCCACCGATGTAAAGGCCGTTCTCTCCTGCATGCCTAGAGACTGTCCGCCTAGAATATAAAGGGAAATAATAAACATTCATGTCCCTGTCTGTGACTGCTCCTAGTACAAGGATGGGTTAAAAGCAGAGGACATATTTCACTGTGTGTGCTGTGTGCATGTATGTGTGACAAATAAAAAAGGTTTCATCATCCGACTCTTCTTCTTCTTGTGCTTTAAGATGCATTTATTTACAAAAGCAGGTGTTTGTTCCTTGTGGAAGGTGGGGCTAACCTTCCAGTAGCCTCGTGATACGCCAGCTCCAGCAGCTCAGCGGAGGTGTGGGCGGGGTCTCTCTGCTGACTGCCCTGCAGCTCAGCCATGTTCTGTCTGGTCTGGTGATGGATCTGGATAGCCTCTCCAGAAGGACCTACAGAACAACACTCACAGTCTGATGTTTGGATAAATACCAGCATTACTGCATTCATTTACTTCTTACTCATCCCAAAATAATGTGATGCCTTGAGTTAAAGGGGAAGGAAGTTGCCAAAAATAAGTGAATTGAAATGATCAGAAATTGTATTTTTTAATACACATGTGGTGTGTGTGTGTATGTGTATGTGTATGTGTATGTGTGTGTGTGTGTGTGTGTGTGTGTGTGTGTGTGTGTGTGTGTGTGTGTGTGTGTGTGTGTGTGTGTGTGTGTGTGTGTGTGTGTGTGTGTGTGTGTGTATGCGTGTTGTGTGTGTGTTCCCTCACCAACAGGGAAGGTGTGCATCCAGCGCCGCCGGTTGGAGGTGAGCTTCATGGGCATCCTGGACGGCGTGAAGGGGTTAATGAGTGCTCTTTGGGGGGTGTACCCTCCGGGGCGGATGTGCAGGGTGGACTCAGCACTTCCCACGGTGAACCTGCCAGGGGCACTGGAGTCCCGCTGAGAGTCCATCATCTTCTCCAACAACTCTGAACAACACAGCAGAAAAGGAGAATGGAGTGGAGAAAGGAAAACGGTGGAGCAAACAGATCCCTTGTAAGTGTTTCCCTTTAAGGGACAATTCAGATATTCTGAAGTGTTGCTGTATGAGATACTTAGCAATAACATTTGTTTAACAGGGAAAGCAGATAAACATGTTTTTTTCCACCAAAAGGTCAGACACACCAAAAATATTCAACATCAGTTTACTCTATATTTTGGTATTTGATCTGGCCAGCCCTTGCCTACAGGGAACTCAAGGCGTTAACTATCATCTCTTGGAAGCCACAAGCCTCCATTGAAAATTACAGTCATTTATCTTGCAGACTATGGAAGTTTCTGGTGTACTTTTGCCTTGATCGATTTGTTGATGTTCTTGTGTGACTGGTGATATAAAGGGGTTAGTTGGAAGTCACACAATAACACAAACAAACTTACGGATCAGTGGTTGATCAGCAATATCCATGTTTAGCAAGTTGAAATGACTTTTTTTGTCAAAGAGTCTGGTGTCTTATAAGAGCATAGATGACTATACCAGCTTTAATTGTGTTGTCAAAAATGGCTTTCTAAAGGCAAGGTAGAGTGATGAAAATATAAGAAATGTAGTGTCTACTAAAATTGTACTCTTGCCCCCCATACATTCCTTTAAATTAGTGTGGTATGCCTGGCTGTTTCTCCAAGGTGGGAGAATTCCTTTTGTCATTTACCACAGATAATACACTGACCCTGGATAAGTACCTCATACCTCCAATCTATCCGTCTTGGATGTGAATCAGTTACCTCTGGTGCTGGTGTATCCCAGGGAGCTGCTGACTTCATACTGGACAAGAGGCATGCGGGGGATGAGCAGCATGTTGGACACGGGGCCCAGGCTGTCGTCAGAGGCCAGGCTGCGCTGCTCCTCCGGCCCCGCAGAGCGAACAGGAGGCGACGCTCCGATGCTCGCACTGACCTCCACCGAGCCCCAGCTCTTCCTCCCACTGGTCCCACTCGCCTCTCTGTCTCGACCCATTCTGAAAGACACACAGTCATTGATCACCAGGGTTGGAGGTCCACAAGGATAACTCTAATAGTATGCCAGTGGCGTTCCCTGATGCATATTCCCCATAAATTAATATTTTGTCAGTTTTAATTGACAGTGTTTGGAACCTAGCGGCGTAAGTAGAAGATTTCCTGACGTTAAGGTTCTCTCGTGTTATATGGATGATTGTTCCCAACCACGAAGCCATTTTGATGTATTAATATCAAGATTTAGAGCCAACAGACTAAATAGTACTTGTTTTGTTTTTGGTGTGTTCAATTGAAGAATGCTTTTCAAATTAAAATAAAACTCCACGTCGGGGAAGACTCAAGATGTATAGCATATTCATTATTCACCATAAATACTTTGAATGAGTAGATAGTCACACAAATGCCTGGTTAAAGTTGCGCAACTTTCATATAGCCAAAGTAAGCCGTGGAACCACACAGGGTGTACTGTGTGTCTAACTAAAGCTAGTTTAGTGTAGTAAGGTACCTGAAGTTGGTGCTCCTCTGAATTCGTGAAGGGCCAGGCAGTCTGAACACCTGAGCATCATGGGCGTCGTAGTCCACCTGAATAGGGAGGCTGTTTTCAGAGTCCTTTGGAGCGCAGAGAGCTGGAAGAGGTTTAGCATCATTAAGATGTATCCAAGGCTCCCTGTTTTATAGCAATCCTTCCATCAACTGTAAAGCCATTGCACAAATCAACCTCATTGTGGCACTTGAGGAAAGTCAGGAGATAACCAATGTCAGAGGCAATTATATAATGACAACAATGAATATCTAAATAATCCAGGAGATGCTGAGATATATTTGACAGTGGTGAAACAGGCCACCCCTGGCATTCTAGAGATTCGAAAGAGCTCAGAGAGGCAACGGGTTGTAACTTACTGTGTTCCTTGCTGCTCTTGAATTTCTCAGCATGAAGCTACAAGAAATGTAGATTTAACAAGTCAAAACATGCAAAAAATAACTTTTTGAATTTGTTAAAGTCACTCAACAGTCCGTGATCAAATGTGGATGCACCTTGCGTCCGGCCAGTTTGATTCGAGGAGTAAAGGAGCTGCAAGAGTTCTGACTTTTGGAGGTGTAGAAGCTGCAGGTGTGGAAGAAAAAGATGCAAATCATCAGCTTTGCATAGAATGAAAATGTATATTTATTTATCAGCTGAATGTTTAACCTGTGGTTGATCCAGTGAGGAAGGTTGTAGTCGTCTCCAACCCGAGAGTCTCCAGGTGCTGTCCTGTTGTGTAGCTACAGAGAGGATGAACATCAGAAACCAACAAGTATAACATCCAATGTAACAGAAACCAACAAGTATAACATCCAATGTAACAGAAACAAACTTTCTGAATCAATACTGCTCAAGCAGGTGTCCAGTATGAACAGGAGGAATATATACATGTTATATACAGAGCAATCAAACCCTGTTTCACTTCCATATGTATGAGTTTTGTCAGACAGACTTTGAAAGCTGTTGACCTATGCTTTAAAGATCTCAACCTTAACATTACTAAATCCCAATCAATATTCAATCTTATATTACAACACCTACCATGTATTACATTGATCTAGTAACCACTTGTATGTAATATACACGCCAGAGCCAGTGGTGAAATGTAATTAAGTACATATACTCAATGACTGTACTTATGTACAAATCTGAGCTACTTGTACTTTTGAGAAATTTAGTATTTTTGCATAATGCTACTTTACACTTTTACCCAACTACATTTTGTAGAAAAATAGTCAACGACTATTACTCCAGTGCATATATTTTGCAACTTTAATCAATAGCTACATTACATGTTTTAGGTTTATCAACCCAGCAGTATTTAAAGTAAACCAAATACAATATTTAAGTGATGAACATACTGATGCATCAATAATTATAAAACAATTATTTAATGTATATGATTTTAAAATTCTGCATGATGAGTACTTTAAGAATATTTTGATGCTGATACTTTTATACTTTTCTTTAGTACAATATTGGATACAGGAATTTATTTTTACACCGTAGTATTGATACTTTAACTTTAGTAAATATCTGAGTACTTATTGCTGCTGAACTGGATTGGTGTATTGACAGGTCTTTCTATTATCGCATTATTACCAATGAGGGTGGAGAAGTTCCATCTCTCTGCATAATGCATTACATTTCAACAACACAAACTATTCCTCCATCATAATCCTCTTACCTTAACTAGGTCAGGAAACTGCTGACTTGATGTGTGTGTTTTCACAACAGGTGTATGACCTAAGCATCTACAGTCCGAATGTATTACCTTGAATAACGGTACAGCGTGTAATGGCTGCTCGCCCATACACACCAAGTCCACCCCGATACCTAAAGAGGGAGAAATCACCTTGCAATATATGACATTATATTTAGCTGACGTGTCTATTCAAAGCAAATTACAGTGAGGATACAAACCATCTGTTGGACACGTGATTGTGTCATCACTCACCATTGTCAATCATACGCTGTTTGGTGAGAATCATAAGCAGACGGTCCACTTCGAACACCCCCACCCCCGGCGTGATGACCACCGACATCTGGCCGGTGCGGTCAAAGTTACGGTTGATGTAGTGCTTGTCAAAAACTACGGAGACATGGTCAGTGTCAGCTTTCTAATCTTTATCAGTTAGTAACAAGTGACAGACGCTGACTTATCTGGATATATCCTTCTAAAAATAATAACTTTTCAAGATTTCCACTTTTGGATACACTTTGGAACTCACGCAGAGAATGAGACTAGAGTGAACGAGGAGAATGAGTACCGTAAGTACTACCTGTTTATATATTTGATTTAATGTTATGAAAATTCAAGAGTTTTCTTTGTGACTTTCTGATGGGTCAGGAACTTCTTTAAATTAAATATTCCATGCAAGGCTATGTTCCCCAAAATGTTTAGAAAAATTCAGTTGTAAATTATCCATCTTCTCTTAAAAAGATGCTTATGTACACTTTTCTGCTTTTTTACTCTTCCTCACTTCACTTGTATTACAAATATAATTAATTTCCTTAAAGAGAGACAATATAGAAAGTAGCTTAAGGATATTTTATTGATTTTCTAAAGATAATATAATGATCATGAATCACTTTGACCACAATGATCATGTAGTGTACATCTGACAATGTGACAGGATGGTCATGTTATATACATTTTCCTATATATCTATAATAAAAAAATCCTATCCTAAAAAGTAAAAACACAATATTGGATAGGAAAAATAATCAATCACTCAGTATGAACACAGCTTGGTCACAGAAATGTTTTTTTAGCAATTCCAACTGAGGAACTTTATAAAATAACGGATTTAAATAATGAACGAGTCACAATAGCATTTCCGTCTGATTATCACTCTAACAACTCGGTTTGATCACTAACACAATTTAGAATAAGTCACCTAGCCACTGTCTCTCAGATGAGGACACACAGTCAAATATCTATATAAAGGTGTTACAGTTATATGCCCACATTAAACACCTCCTCTTTTTCTGGGATCAGACATGTTCTGGAATTGGACCACTCACCATTGAAGGAAAGGTTGATGGCCTCAAGGTAGTTTCCTTGAGCAGCAGTGGAGTTGTAACCGACAGAAAAACCATCTGGAATGAGAGAAAATAAAGAAGAAACACAAAGCAGGAGTTTGGTTACAGAAGGCAGCTGACCTTCAGTCAGCTGAACACTGGACAGATCCACTACCTTCTTCCTTCAGCCGCACCAGCACAGGATACTGGATGAAGAGCTTCTTGATGGTGACAAGCAGGGACGTCCACTCATCCCGCCTCTCGTTCTGAGCCACCACCCTGAGCACAAAACAGTGAAGCGCACCATGATCTCCATCCTCTAATAAGTACCTTGGATCACC
The DNA here is from genome assembly GCF_949606895.1 of Notothenia rossii. Taxonomy (NCBI): domain Eukaryota; kingdom Metazoa; phylum Chordata; class Actinopteri; order Perciformes; family Nototheniidae; genus Notothenia; species Notothenia rossii. The sequence continues at coordinate 44,807,958 of NC_136907.1, read as the reverse complement.
TTAACTTATTTCATCAAATGTGTGTATAGTTGCTATGGTTACCTGTAAAAGTCTTCATAAAAACGTCCATCGTGATCCTGCCTGATGGAACCTCTCAGGATCTCAGGAAACTCCTCTGAGGGAAATTACATTTGTATGAATGATAAATGTTTCAATAACTCACTGTGCTCGACAACCAGTATTGGAAGTACTAGTTGTGTACTTACTTACAATACTGAGATACTTAGTCATTTTTACTTGGGTATTTCCATTAATCTCATTCATACTTCTACTCTACTGCAATTTGAAAGCTTATATTGTACTCTTCACTTCTCTACTTTTATGTCAAAATATTAGGTACTGTTAATAAATATTAAATACAGTACGATAAGTATAAACCTATTGAATTATGGTCACTATTATGGATTTAAAGTAAGCTCCACCAACAGTATGCCAGCTACAAAATTAAATGGATTACTAACTATGATTCAGTTATATAATAAATAGTTATATACTATAGGTGTTATATAAATATATAATATAGATAAATAAATTATTCTGAACATTTCCGTTCTGCATGAGTGCTTTTAGTTTTGGTACTTTAAAGGTCCCATGTCATGGCCATTTCTACTGATCATAATTCCATTGTTGAGGTCTACTAGAATAGATTTACATTGTTCAATGTTCCAAACTAACATTGGTTTCTCATACAGCATCTCTGTATAGTATGTGTATTCACTCTCTGTCCTAAACGCCTTGTTGGAGCTCCTGCCCCGCCCCCCCCCCTCCCCTCCCTATGAGCCCACTGTGCTCTGATTGGTCAGCTCGCCCACTCTGTTCTGATGAATCCACCACCGTTACAGCGGAAAATCAGTGATTATGTGTTACAATGGCGTTAGCAACCAGAAAATGACAAACAGATGAGAATGCTGCGTGGGGTCTGGGTGCCGTATTGGCGGGACTTTGCGCGGCTCGCTTCTGGAGCGGACAGTGTGAGCTGGGTTATGGCTAGAAAGGATCCGTCTAATGTAAATATGACGTCACGTTCTCGTTCTAACTCTTGTTGTAATCGGAGCGGCTCGGCTGTAATCGGAAAGGGTCGGGGTGGGCGGGACGCGGGAAGATCGCGGGAAGATCGAGAAGAGACTTCGTTCTAACTCTCTTTGTAATCAGAGCAGTGGGAACCACTCAAAGTCCTCAAGAGATAGGAAACGACAGCAGTGTGGGACCTTATTGCGCGAAATTACTGAGCACACATACCACCTACAGGATGAGACGTTCATGTGTACAGTGATATCAAGACTAAATGATCTTTTGGAGGACGTAAAGCAACACACCCCACATGACAGTAGTCTTCCTCTCACCTTCACGCCCCCCAAACACAAAAGGCAGAAGAGGACCATAACACCTCTCAGTACCAGCCATCGTAGACACCCTTTTTCAGGCCGGGTGGGTCATAAGCTGAGGTCATGAGATCCAACTACAGAGTGGACAGCTTGAACAAGATTTTAAAAGCTAAGTCCCCAGAGTCTAATGCGGGAGGAGCAGGCAGGGGTACGAAGAGGAGGATAGATGCTTTAGGTAAGAACAAAGTATATTTACTTTGGCCATCTCCTCTATATTCACAAAACACAGCCAATCATCCATTCCAATCCTATGTGACATGGCACAGTTCATTTCACTCCAATAGAAATTGGTATAAAAGAGACCATTAGTCTTCTCATTGTGCTTATTGCTGTGGATAGGTGTTAACTATTGTTGTTGTATTGTATCATATCAAAAGTTGTTGTCATCCAAGGCACCACCGCCAGGTGAATGTTGGAAGCTTGGAGATGAATGGAGCTGTAAAGAGGTGGTAAGTAAAACAACGTTTTTAATCCATTGCATGTGATTGATGTAGTTATAAAAACTATATCATAAGCTGTCATTACAGTCTAAATATCTAAAAGCAAAAGGAGGAGAGGAGATGAGGAGAACAGAGGAGAGGAGACAGCAAAAGGAGGAGAGTATGAGGAGAGGAGAACAAGAGAGGCGAGGATACAGCAAAAGGAGGATAGTCTGAGGAGAAGATGAGGAGAGGAGAACAGAGGAAACAGGGAAAGCAGAGTAAGGAGCAGAGTTGAAAGAGAAGTTGAAAGCAGAGCAAACAGTAGCAGGAGAAGTAGAGCAAATGTAAAAGTAACTTTGAAAAGTATCAGCAAGAAGATCAGAGTTGCATAATGTTATTTTGTTTTATTCGTTACTGTTATATTAATGTTGTATGTTAATTTTTGTACATAGGATAATAAAGATGATCTTAACCTTGAACTCGATTCATGACCTCATTTCATTATTAAAACCTTAATATCAAATTACATACTGGATTCAAATTAGGATCTCCAAATGTGTTGATGTAATGTTTGTGATAAACTGAAGGATAAAGTGTTCCTTTATGTGTTGAGAAAATCCCCCTCCCTCTTAAGCCAAGTAAGGTGTTTAAAAAGCCTCTTGGATCAGCTGGAAAATGCATCATCACAAAACTGAAAACAGCTGTTTCACTTTACTTTTGAAAGATACGACAGAGACAAAGCTACACATATATGATGATATTATAGAATATGATGCATTGCTGAAGATTAAACTACCCAACGGGATATAAAAGAGGTAAACACATCTACAGCAGTAACATGCAACATACATTTTATTGCACCAGGAACTATCTTGGGACTTTTACTGCAACAACGTTGACTTGCCTGTGAATACAAAATAAACCATAGTATTGCTGATCTACAGTGTTGTCATTCTTCTTTCAACAGCAAGACCGCTAACAAGTATTTACATACTTAATATAGTTTAGTTTCTCGCCATCCCAAACGTAAACATTCAGCCACGTGACTGCGCTTCCGAGCCGCTCCGATTACAACCGAGCCGCTCCGATTACAACGAGAGTTAGAACGAGAACGTGACGTCATATTTACATTAGACGGATCCTTTCTAGCCATAACCTGTGAGCTGGGTTACTGGTGTCGTTTCCTGTTTGCTGCGTGGGGTCTGCGGGACAGTGAGTCATCGCGAAACTCAGCCTGAACTCAGCCTGAATTCAGCCTGAGCACCAGGGACGCGGGAAGGGGGGATGCTGAGGGGGCTGCAGCACCCCCATCTGCGAGGCTCCACTAGCACCCGCCCCCCCCGCACCCCCAAACGCGGTGCACCTACAGTGTAAGCACGCCACAGTTTCGACGCTGCGTGGCTCCACTAGCACCCTCCCCCCCAGCGCGTCACAGTTTCGCCGCTGAGAGAGTGTGTGTGTGTGTGAGGAGCTCCACGGATTGGTCCATTTGGACCAATGGGTTCATTTGGTCATCGTTACGTCACTTGGTTCCCGGAAGAAATCTCCAACGAGGCATTCTGGGGCAGCATAGACAGGTATTTTCTGTGTTAGAATTTTACTCGCTACAGGGTTTACCTTGAGGGTTTTTGACCCGTTAACATGCAGAAAAACCTTCATAACACACAAGGGGACGGGTAATAACCGGAAAAGCATGACATGGGACTTAAGTTTTGTTTTGTTTTGTCATAATGGTACTTTACTTGAGTATTTATATGATATGCTTCATTAAACTTTCACTCCACTATATAAATACACATTAGCCTTTTTATATGATATTTATAAGTATCCAAAATTGCCTCAAATTAAAAAATTGAAATTGCCTCAAATTGAAAAATTGAAACTGCCTCAAATTGACACATTTAAATTCTCTTACATGTATTTGTAAGCAATGAACAAGATAATATAATATCCCTAAAAATATAATACTTTGAAAAGACCCACTGTGCATAATCGGTGCTTCTGATACTTTAAGTATATTTGGTCGATCATAATTCTGCACTTCAACTGATATTTAGAAAATCAGAACTTTTAGTAATAATAGAGTATTTTTAAGCCAAAGTATTTATACCATTACTGAAGTAAATCTGAATCTGAATACTTCTTCTACCTCTGGTAACAACATAGGAAACACTCACCAACAGTCTTGGCGTTGTAGAATGTACGTGAGAAAAGTACCACTGTCACCTCATGACTGCAGTTCTTCTCCTGTGTTAACATCAAAACACTGCTGTTGTTTCATATTTGAAAGAACATGTTACAACAAAAGAGAAAAAAAGAGAAGAAATCACAAACCTTCCACTTGGCAAAAAGGTCAGACAGGAAGCCGTTTACAGCCTTCTCAAAGTACAGATCACCTGAAAGCAGGACATTAATATCACTGATGAATACACATAAACAGATCAAACCTGCTTACACAATGTGAGAGGCTCAACTAACCATAGATGTCAAAGTCCCACATCTCACAGCTCATCTGGATGAAGATGTACACCATGGCAGACGTGGAGCGGAACACCACCTGGGTCACAAGATCAAGACATTCAAGAGAAGTGAGTGATGACTCAAATAAATAAACACTGCAGTGAATATTCAACAGCTCTAAAGCTTAAGGAAGTCAGTTTCTATGTCTTTTAACATACGATCCTTCAATCAGTAAGTCATCAAAACTTTTGTGGTGTACCTGCGGTCAAAGGAAACATGAATTTCAAGCCAACGTATTTCCAGCATCTCTTCTGCCAACACTCTCATAATGTGTTAAATTGCACCATAAGTTGTGGTGCAAAAAAGTGAAATACTGCTTGACCATATAATTATGTATAATTATTACATATTACCTCTTGTTTTATTTCTAACTCTAACCTGTCTATTTGATGTGACTAATGTGAACATTTGAATGACTATTTGTGTGTATTTATTGTCTTCATCATCTCCACCAGGCATAAGCCGGTGTTTATACATGTGTTTCTGTCCACAGCTGAACATGCATACCACTGGACCCATCAGACTGTTTGATCAGTGTTGGCTGTGAATAACAATTGGTGAAATCATGCAATTGACTGTTTGATAACACAGTGACCAGCACTCCGCTGGCTCAAAGCAAGCCTTCCCTGTGTGTTACAGGTTAAAGTTGGCCTTTGCCGTGGCTAAAGCAATTACACCAATAGAGTTAGCTCTCATTTTGAATGGAAGCACTCATTTTGAATGGAAACAACAACCTGATTTGTTACGATCCACAAAAGTAAGGTATGAGAGAACGTGAAAAAAATCTGTTTTATTTTCCACCATGTTGACTTCAAGGGAGACAGGATGGAGAATTGAGTCAGATTTAACTCTTCTTTGTTTGGGAGGAGGGGGAGACACCTGGCAAGATCGGCACTCTACTGACTGCACCTTATTTCTTTGTTGTAACAATGCTTCTTGGCCATAAATCTTATACCGTTGGAAAGTTCTTACCTTTCAAATGGTGCCACATTTGGGAGGAACATGCATCAGTGGGATGAGCAGCAGAGCTGAGTATGTGCGTTGCGCCCATGAAAAATGTGACAAATCTCCTCTTCCAATGCCAAACAGCAGCCACTCTCCGGTCTTGTACGGCTGCCAGGAGCCTGCCATGACTGCCATTCACCGTCAGGCCCACTTGCACTAGAACCTCAACATGTGGAGGAACATTATGTTCAGCGATGAGACCAGATTCTGCCTACAGCACATTGATCACAGGGTCACAGTGTAGAGAAGACGCAGAGAGCGCTTTGCTGATTGCTGCACCGAACGAGTAAAATATTTTGGTGGAGGCAGTGTGATAGTGGGGGGCGGCATCTCACTCACTGGAAAAACCAGGCTTCTCAGCATTGGAGGCAATCTCAATGCAGAGAGATATTGAGATGAAATTCTGCAACCAGTGACAATCCCCTACCTCAAGAGTCTGGGACCAAACTCTATTCTCCAAGGTGACAACGCTCAACCCCACAGAGCGAAGATCTTTGGAGTGAAGAGGATGGAATGGCCTGCCTGCAGTTCTGACCTCAACCCCATTGAACACTTGTGGCATCAGCTTACTGTCAGAGTGACCAACACAACCACGGTGGCTGACATGGGACAAATGCTGATTGAAGAATGGGATGCCATCCTACAGCAGAGTGTGAGCAGGCTGGTGACCAGCATGAGGAGGAGAGGCTGTGGTGGCTGTGTTTGGTTGTTTTCATCAGACTTCAATCATCCAATCCACCAAACCCAACCAAAAGAGAGTCAGCAGGTAAAACTGCTGTTTGGCATTGATAGAGGAGATTTGTCAAATGGTCATTGCCGCAACCCACATTCTCAGCTCTGCTGCTCATCCCACTGATGCATGTTCCTCACAAATGTGGCACCATTTCAAAAGGTAATTATACTGGCTTTCCAATGGTATAAGTTGTTCATACAAAGAAATAATTTACCAAACACACATTTCCTTACTTTTTGTGTTAAATTTAGATTGGGATTACTTCAAGTATTGTTGAGCTGTTGGTAAATATCTGTTTTCAAACTGCTCTTACCCTAGTGTCTTCACTGATGTACCCACAGGTCACTTTCTCTCCCTTCACCCACAGTTCACTGGCCTGGGCTCTGCAAAATGAAAACAGCATGAGCTTGCATGTAGTGACAGACACATTATACACTCACCATCACCATTGCATATAAAGAAAACAAAGCAAGGGACAGCTGAGATCAAATTAAACAAAAAACAACCGTCTTATAAAGCCTCTATGTGTTATTGCCCTTCTACTAATTCAATGCAATATTAATACAGATAATTAATAAAACAGACAATCGAAAACATGATTAGAAGAAGCGGGAGGGCAGAAAGCATATAAAGAAAAAAGCCCTCCTGTTAGTCATTCGGTTTCAACGTTTCTGGTCAGGGACCCAAATATTAAGGTATTTTAACTGCAAACTTAGGACGTGGGATTCCATGTGTGTCTGTACAGTATGTAAATACACATAGATAAACAAAATGCTATGTATACATACACATATATACAAGCACATACACAGTATATGCACACATTTTGAGAGTGAAAAGAAAATACAATACCAAATCAATGAAAAGCAAAATAAAGAGGTATGTAAATGTTCTTTTACTTTTAATGTAATGTCACCCTGCATGCCTTTATTGTAAATAGAGTGTAGAGAATACAATTAATTATCAGTACCTGATTCCAGCAAACTCCACTTTCTGCGTCACATAAGCACATGTGCTCACCTGGAATCCAAATGATACATGTTAAAACCTCACATAACTTTTCCTTTTCACATTGTATCCAGATATGATCCTTCTCATGTCCCACCAGACTCTTCTTCAGCCTCCACATGTCTCCTCTGCCGATGTACTGGTCCTTGAAGGTCAGCTCCACCAGGTCCAGTGTTACATCCTGCAGGAAAAAGCGAAACTATGAGAGATTCTGTTCGCTGACAGAGCGTGGAGAGGCAGATAGGTCGCAGTGAACATACCTTTGGGTCCACAATGTTAACAATGACATCCTGGTAAGCACGCAGCTTGAAGGCTTGTGCTACAGTCTGATCCACACTGATGGTCTCTGGATAGGAACACAATAAATCAAGGTATTAGTTTAAGAAATTACATTACTATAATGTTATCACTATTTCATCTGTGCAGCTTCAGAATCAGATTTACTGCTGATTGGGTTTACATATACAAAGAAAAAGGAAGAAATATATATATATTTTTTATTTTGAAACAGGAACTAGGTTATGTTATGCATTTCTGCTTGAAAAAATACGTAATTCAATAATATCAAAGTATTCGATCTAGACTCCTTTCATTTTTGAGATATAGCAAACATTTATACATTCAAACTTTTGATCATAATGAATGTACCTTTCTGGAGGTCCTCTTTTAGGCTCTTCACCTGAAGCAGAAGAGGACTGGGAATAAAAAAGAGACATGACCAGATTATAAAGTCAGAAGTGTAACAATATGAAGAGGAACATTCCACAGAAATCCTCTCATTGTGCAGTCTCACCTGTACTCATCTGTAGGGTGTGCAATCTCAATGATATCCCTCAGACTGACTTGAGGGAAAACCTTTGGGTTGACAACCAACTCATCATCTGTTCAAAGGAAAAGTTCATTTGTAAAACAATTTGATAGAAATCACATTTTTCACAAGAGAATCATTTATTTTGAAAGTATGAATTGGAGGTGATTGCTTACCACTACCACCAAAGCCTTTCTTGTGCAGCACAAGCTTATATGATTTGTTGGTCTTCATAATGAACCAGCTGGAGATCAACATATTAACTTGTTATGTGACTTCTTACAGTTGCAGGCAATAACATATGAGTATTTGTATTCCATATCACCAAACTACAATACATTCAAGAGGTATTTTTGTATTACTATGACTTATTGGATTATTCAATAACACATTAACGTAGATAGGTAAGAACAAGCGAACGTATAGAATACATATAGAAGTACCTCAGCAGGCTCTTCTCAACAACTCGAACTCCTTTAGCAGCACAACCTGCCCTGGGATGTTGACATACGCTAGCTTAGCACGTGTCTCATTTGAGAAGCCCACAGCGACTGAACTATTAGAAACTAACATTAGCACCAACGTTAAAATAACTTTAACTTGTAAGTACGTTTTCAACTTGGAATTAGAAAGCAGCTAACTAGCTAGCTCTCACTGGTTACACTTCCTCCAAAACATGGACATGCGAGATGTGATTGGTTAGCCGTGGGTCAGAGAGTATTTAGCGAAGCAAGAGGGCTCACTCCGCTTTATTTTTACTAAGATTAAAAGGTATGTTTCTTACGGTTGACCCCATTATGTCCATGAATTCACCCAAATTCCAAACATACAAGACCTTTTCCTTCATAATATGTACGTATACATCAAACAAATCTGCATGATCCAATTGAAAGGTCATACGACTATGATGTGATGCATATGTTAGTTCATTCATCTTTGTTTACATATAAGGACCATCTCTGGGACCATCTAATTAATAAAGGCAAGCATGTATAAGCATTTGGTGTTTTACAGGGGATAAGAAAGTCCTAATCATTAAGGAACACATTATGAATGTTGCGCGTAAATCTTGCGTAGCCCGACATAATTTTAATATAATCATGACAGAACACTTCAGACAGCTGATAAACCACTTTATTAGTTGACAAAAATACTGTTTACACTTGCATTAGATAAAAGTAAACACACTTTAAATAAACCTTTATAACCCACAGTAAGAGGTGACATATATTCCACCACAATACTGTATAAAAAAGTAGCAAAGAAATTCTTAAGCACCCATACAAGGGTTTTTACCAAAAGTTATTGGCCCTTGGCCACCATGGGGGTGGACAAAATGGAGTTTGTATTTAACAGAAAAAAAAGACCAATAAACTAAAACGATTAATTTGAGACGCTGATTTGATTTGTTATTAGCCTTCTTTAATGTTTTATGTTAGAACATTCTGGATGAAATACTGACAACTATCCCATAACAAATGTCAAATTCATTTAATTTAGTTTCAGCAAACAGTGACCCTTTCCATCAATAACATCGGCTTCCAGGAGCTCATACTGGTTGAACCTTTTGCAATCAGAATATATGGCAGTTTTAAAGATTTAAATGGAACATCAGCAGCAGCTTCTCTTTGTGTCTTGCTGCGCCACCGCCTCCTCCAGGTTGGCCCGATCTGATTCTGTCGACACAAAGATTATGGGTACATTAAATTAGCCTCAATGCTTTCATTATCAACATCTCTATTTATTAGGAGCTATGTTATTTCTTACTGATACTATTTCCACATCCGATGCTAGCAGGGGCTCCATTCTCCATGTCCTTCAGCATGCACTTCTCAAAGGCCAAGGCGGCCACCCTGAAGAAAAAACCCTGCACGTTCTCCCCTGAAAATAAAGAAAAAGGTATACTTTCTTACGGTGGCGCTCTGCAAAGACAATACTATTTGTATGCTTGTTTTCCCAATGTACTATATAGCAGTGACAAGTATAAGCTCTTGGTTTGACCTGTTTTAGACGAAACAGCCCAAAACTCTGCATGCATTTCTCTTGCTATCCTGATGGCATCTTTTTCTGTTCGCTGTCTTTCTTCTAAAGGCTAAAGAAGGAGAAAGTTGGGTAAAAGAAGAACAATGGGTTGTTTGCATAGTAAACATATACAATCAAATAAAATATGTTCACCATTAGGTCACTCTTAGTGCCAACCAAGAAAATGAAACAGGAGTCAGGTTCATTTTCTCTCATGGCCTCCTCCAACCATTGGCTATAAAAACAAAACAAAGTTCTTACATTATTTGAATGTGAAACATGCCCTTCCAGTTGTATGTAGTATTTGAATTTGACTCTATACTATACAGAATCCTGTGACCCTGTAAAGGATAAGCACTCACAGATAATGGATGTATGGATGTATATTAGAGATTTTTATAAACATGTATATGCTTTAGATCATTCTGGTTCCAGATCTCTAAATCACCACCAAAATGCCTATTGAGTCTAAATTGCCATGACTATGACTTAGACAATAAATGTTACATCTAGATACTTAATTCCGGGAAATAAACGAATGGAATGATAGATAGCTATCATTATTGACAGATACGCTATGGTGATACATTGTCACTTTTTGTGTTTAACATTTACTTTAAGTTACTACATCCCAGTGTGTGGCAACAATTGCTGGCTGTTATATTGTGACAGAGATGTCTTTACAATTTGATATTACTGGCTGCTGACTCAGTGGTAGCTTTGCCATTCATTATCTGATGTTGTATGTGTCTTAAGAAAACACCATTGTAATGTAGGTAAGGGCACATTGTTGAATTATCCCAATGATAAGGTTGTGTCAGACCTACCTTGTATGATCGAGGGACTTAATGTCAGCCATGTCAAAGACTGTGATAATGACTGGAAAAGATGAACAAAAAGTGTCAGCATTATTAGTTTACACTAGCTAATATGTAAACTGGTCTCACATAGCATCAGATCCACAATAAAAAGTCGATCTTACCCTGAGCTCCTCTGTAGTATGCAGTAGCGATGCACTTGAATTTTTCCTGCCCAGCAGTATCCCAGCTAACGAAAAGAAAGTACTTAAGAATGGCAAAAAACTAAAAAGAAAAGTACTCAGAAGGTACTTACATGTATGTAGAATATCAAATCAAACTACTCACATCTGAAGGGAGAAAGGCACTCCGGATATCACAAACCTCTCAATCTCAAAGTCAACTCCTATGGTGGCCTTGTAGTCTCTTTCAAATACATCCTTACAGAACCTGAAAAAGGCATATTTATTTTTGATGTGTTCAGAACTACACTCACAATAGAATAGTGTCAAACTAGATTTGTCTATAATTATTCTGCTTTTTTAGTACTAAATCCCTAACCTGCTTTTAGGTGGAATCAGTTGGTTACAAAAGACTGATGTGTTCATACTATATAGTCAAGAAACATGTTCTAAGGTTAATGCATGAACTGGGTTTCCAACCTTTTCCAGTCAGGATAAATCTGATTGTCTTTAAGATGGTTAGCAGCACGGCGAAGTGCATCACTAAATGACTACGATATCTTTCTGGTCAATCCTTTTCAATTGTAGATACCTGGATACTATTTACATCTTTAAACTCTTAACAGTATCCGATTAAACAATATTCAGGAACTGGCCACTACCCATAGACTGTGATGCACCCTGTGATAAAGGATCACAGGTACTCATGATTTACTTGAAGAGGTCACTCGCCATATATTGTGATCACAGTTAAATAGGTTCCGTCTTAATTGGCTAATTGTTGAGTTGTTTGTACCTATTAATGAGGCAGGTCTTCCCCACATTCAGGTCTCCAACAACCACCACTTTTGACATTTTCTGGCGGTCCCATCTTCGAAGAAGACAACATGACAGTGAGATGTTAAAGCTTTTCATTTGATGTTAATCTAAGGCATTGACACAAATCAGGAGACTCACGGCTGACGACTGGTGGCTCCGTCTTTACAGGCTGCTTTAGCCTGAATGTCCCAGTCTTTCTTCAGCTGCAGAGCCGCGTTACGTGTGTAGCACTAAAAAACAACAAGAACATACATTACTTACATGTATTTGCCATTACATACACTGATAACAAGACTTAGATTCTGAAAGGCTGTACTTACGCCAAGCAGTGCTTTGAGTTAAATGCTAACATGCTAACAATGTTAATGCTAACATGCAGATGGTTAGTATTATGTTCACCATGTTTAGTGGTTAGATTCCTAACATTTAATAATCAAGTATTAGCCAAACTAAACAATGTATGTGATGATGATGCTAAATGAAAAGTGAACGGATCTCATTCAACTCAGTTCATCTCGAGTGGGACACTCGTTTTTGTACCACACGTCAGGGAAATCCATTGATAGGTTGTTGAAACATTTCAATCAAAACCCTAACAGTGGCACTACAGAAAGTCAAAAGTGTTAGGGAATAACTTGCTTAGGTATTCAACCTTTGACAGAGTTAATAATTTTCTCCTTTCACTGTCTCCTTTCCCACGGCACAGGTCTACGGCCTTCGGGTATTGCTGCTATCTCTCTTAAGGAGGGGCAGCTTGGGTGATTGTTGTTGCCAGCTTATGACCGAGCAAAAGCCGCCATGAGATAGTTTATGTTCAGGGACATCTAGAAACCCTTATTTTTAGGAACATAGGTTCCCTGGTGCACAGTCTTTTCTATGGACGACAGCTCTAGTTAGATTCAGGGTCCATATTTCTTTAGTCTCACTGATGAAGAATGTTGATTATTACTAGGGGTGCACCGAATGGGAAATTCTTGGCCGAAACCGATACCGAAAATAGGAAACAGTTGGCCGAAAACCGAATGCCGAAAGGCCGAAAATGATTAATAGAAATATATATATATATAATGTATACATTTTTTGCCAATGTTGTTCAGCTTCCTGATTATGGAAAAAGACATGATTATGGCAAAACTTAACTTAAATAATAATCACTAGTATGGGTCCATAAAACATTTATTCAGCACTTTTGAATGCATACAGTACATTAATTCCAAGTCAAGTGCATTTTCTTTTCTCTGTAGGATAACTACAACAAAGTGCATTCAGAACAAAGCCAAGGTGCTTTAAAACTGCATAAACATCTAGGCCAGTAGGCCCACAACAAAATAGTGTAAATAAAGACTGTAACAGCAAAGCTTCAACAACAACAAATGCACCTATAAGTGCATGCATACAAATGTGCAAACTGGATAAATCCACATGAATGTAACTATTTACAAATGAAATTACAATTGAATTTCAAGAATCTAAATAAGGCTGTCTGTCCTCATAAGCAAAGTAGTACACATTGTATAAAGATACATAAAGTGAAAACTGGATACAAAATCCACAATCAATTACAAATTAAATTACAATTTCAAGAATCTGCAAATAAGGTGGTCTGTCCTCATGAGCAATGTAAACAACATTGTATCATTTAGATAACGAAAGTACAATATATTGAACACTGTGCTGCTGTCATTTCCCCCTAATGATAACCTGAGATGGTGAATTATAACTCACAATGAAAATTGTTCAGGAAAGTGGGTATAGAGTAGACATGTAGAACTAGATAAGCTTATGATAAGCCAGCCTTGTCTACTTATTAAGGAAAAGTGGGAGGTTATTTTTAATGAACATTAGCTTCTCTGCTTTATCAGCCATAAGTCTGTTCCTCTTCTCATCAAGCACATGAGTGGCAGCGCTGAACAGTCTCTCGCTGTCAGTGCTTGTGATTTGATCTTACTCCGCATATTTGTCCGGGTGTTTTGATTTCAAGTGGTGGAGTAATCCCGAAGTGGTGAAAGTCTTTGCAGTTACACCCCCTCGAGAAATGTCAGCTGAACACGTTTTACAAATCGCAATCCGCGCCTCTTTCTCTGATATTTTTAAATATCTCCAAGCGGCAGACATGTTGGCTGTGAGCCAGCCGCGAGCATGGTCGCGCGCCGTGCTTGTCGCTGCGTTTTGATTACGTCATCACAACAACACGTTAGCTTACCAACGTAACCCTGTTCTCTGACATTCGGTGATATTTTTTCGGTGCTAAAACCCTTTCGGCCGAAAGCCGAAAGAGCCTTTTTAACCATTTTCGGCCGATAATTTTCGGCGGCCGAATATTCGGTGCATCCCTAATTATTACACTCCGAATTAATGAAAACCTCCAACTACAATTCTCCGGCCGAAGCTCCAAGTAAACCGTCATTGTTTGCCATCAAAGCTCCAGTTCTCCTCGTGTCTCTCAGTCCTGTTTCGAATTGCTTCAGAAGTTTCCCTCACAAAAAGGATCACCCAAGTCTTTAGGATACATTGTATGGAACCCATGAATGCCTGTATAATATATGTTATCAATTCATTAGGTAGACATTTGATTTGATGATTGCAGAAGATGAAAAGTCACCGAAGCAGGACAATTGTACCATTACCAACATGTATGGAAATCCATGTGATAGGTTACATTTCACTGAGGCAATTGAAAATGAGGATGGCACTACAGAAAAGGTCAATTCTCATCTGCTTGGGACCATGAAATGATTGTAGGTTCAAACTTTAATAATCCAATCATTGTTAGAGATATTCCTCAAGTCGGCTGTTATAAGTCCCACCGATGGAAAAGCCACATAGTTATTAACTGGGACAGAATACAGGGGGTGGATGTCTGCTTTACTGAGCTACTCAACTGGACTCTGTGGTAATGCAACATCAGACCTACAGCCTCTATCTTGTTTGTGTGTGATGTCTGCAAACTAACTTGAAACTGGGGCAAGCACTTTGATTTCCTACTATTAGAACCTTGTGCTCTCAATATTCAGCATCTTACATTGAACACAAGACCTTTCCAACGCCTTAATGGCATCAACACAAATGGAGAACACAGAATATATGCATGCAGGCATGCATTCTATAATATTGTACATTCTTAGGAAAACAAGGATCAGGGCAGTTGCAGAGATAACCTGCAACTGGCCCCATTAGCATAAGTTGTCAAATATTATAGATTCCTCTCCAAATAAAGATTTTGAGGGAAGAAGGATATTTGGACTGAGTCTGTGATTGGGTCGCTGACTTCAACAGCCCATAATGAATCTGAGTGCAAGTATCTGACACTGATTTCCCTTGCTAAGAAAGTCAGTTAGAAGAAGTCACACGTTTCCAATTAAACAAACATCTTCTAGACCCCCACTTCTACGATTCTAACCAGTGATCTCATTTAAAAGAAGGGGGTTTCCTTTGCCCATGATTGAATTGGATCAGACCATTGTCTCCTTGGAGAAAACAGGACGTACCTTTGGAAATTCCCAGATGACCCTGTCTCTGCTGATGGGTGGAGGGAATGGAATCTTCCCATTCCTGTTATCCTGCATGACAACCTGGGGGAGGGAATGTGTAACATGGGTTAGCCTCATATAATTCAGTGTAATACCAAGCTCTTCTTCAATGTGCGTGTACATTTTTTCTAAAGACATGTTCTGCATTAAGATCAGAGCATCAATCATGTGCCAATGCTAATTCTCATTTATATACATTATGTAAACAGAAATGGTACACTGCGATAATATACATAAACAAACATGTATTACCTTTTATTGTATGTGTTACAGACTGAAATGAACAATGAAATAATACTATTTAAGCTGTTTAATTAGTATAGTACGGAGCAAAGGGGCATGGAAAAAAAAAAAGAGAGAAAAAAAGAAGTCAGGGTAACGGGCTAGTTTCTCATTCGCACGAAAAAGTATCTTGTGAGCACGAGAAAGTATCTCATGTGCATGAGAAAATAACCCGTTATCCCGACTTTTTTTTAATTGGAGAAAGTTACCGCTGCGCCAAGGAGGAAGTGGAGCACACAGGAGACACCATTTCATTGCAGACTGTTATGTTTACATGGGGAAATGACAGTGCATACATTATTTGAAGGGGGGGGTAGTGAATTGTCAACGGGGGGTGCTAGTGAACTGTCAACGTTGGGGGAGCCTCGCTGCGGGGAAACGGTGGACCTCTGTCGCCTGTCAGCGCAACTTCAATGATGCCGTTTAAAAACATAAACATTTTAAGGGCGGTGCCGGTGTTTTGCCAAAAGATGCACCCCCGGCGTGAAATGCACGTCCCTTGTCACGGGAATGCGCAGTTGAAAATGAAATGTTTACACCTTAAAACAATGCTTAAAATGAAAAGTAAACGTCCAGGGTTTTATTTAATGGTAATTTTCAGACTGTGAGTCGTTTAGTGGTAGCTCATATACATGTAGTCTTGATTCTTGTGGTTAAACTTTTCGCTCCGTATTAGGGATGTCCCGATCACCTTTTTTTGCTCCCGATCCGATTCCGATCATTTGATTTTGACAATTGCCGATACCGATTTTTCCCGATCCGATCTTTATGCAATGCATTAAGAGGAAAAAAACCATTCAAGTTGTCCCTTAAGGTTATTTTTTTATTTAAATTGGATATTCTATCCAACATGGATATAGCTTCTTTTTTTCACAGCAGCATTAGATCAGTTCAGTTGTGCAGCATTGGATCAAAACAAAATAAAGCTTATCAGTACTCGTTAGCTTGCTGCTACAATTAGACACTGCGCCCTGCCCACTCTGTTGCCAGATTTGAGAGAAATAAGCAACCAGGTCTATGAAAACAAACCCCAAAGAAGCAACACATACATGATGTTGTGTAATTTGAAAACAAAACTAAGGCCTCAGGATGACTTTAAGACTTGAACATGGTCATTTTTGTTTCGTAACATTGAATAAAAAAAAAAAAAGAAAGTATTTAAAAAATAATAATCTTTTAAAATCCCGATCGCCGATTTTTTTCTCCCGATTCCGATCTTTTGAAAATCACGTGATCGGCTCCGATCCCCGATCACGTGATCGGATCGGGACATCTCTACTCCGTATTGTGATGGTTGGGTTGTTGCAATATACGTTGCTCAGGGGGACATTATTTGTTGACGCACAGGTGGCCCGAGGGGACGACATCAGCCGAGGGACCAGGCATGAGCGTTAGTTCTGAAGTTAGCACGGCTAGGATGTTGCATTGTATCTTGTGGAACATTGCAAGTAAAGTACGTGAGAGTAAGATAGAGTGTGTTGTTATTAATACATATTGAAACATGGAGTGTTGAATCCTGGATTTTGCATTCATTCGTCACTTCTTTTTCAGTTATTTTTTTATTTAATTTATGTTTTTATTTAATTGTGACGTCCACGTGCTTTAAAATGTATTGTTTGATTTTACATATTTGTCATATAATAATCAAAATATATGTATACAAATGTTACACTGGGTGTTTCTCAGGCCGTTTCTCAAACGCGAGGAAACTGGCTTCCAAGCCAATATTTCAAGGATACTACGTCATCGAGTGCCGCCGAAGGACTGTTCCAATCTCCAGCATACTTGGAATTCCACCGCGGCTGCATCCTTGGTTTGGGGGTAATTTCGAGGCTGCACATGTGTAGACTTCGCGTCCTTCAAATCCCCACAATTTCCCCAAATCTGTGGCGGAAAATGTAAGGCGGGGCCTCTCATATGACGTACACCTGCACACTTGCTAGCCTGTTCCACTCTTTGTTTTCCAAATGCCAGGAAGGATTCTTGCCTAGCTTCTGGAGGAAGTGACTCGGAAGACATGTGCTACCAAGCAAGCATCCTCGCGATTGAGAAACTGCCTCAATGTGGAGGAAGGCTGCTACAGAGCCACTATTTCAAGTATACTACGTCATCGAGTGCCGCTGAAGGACTGTTCCAATGTCCAGCATACTTGGAATTCTACCGAGGCCGGCGTACTTCGTAGCGAGAAATTTCGAGGCTGCACATGTGTAGACTCCGCGGTCTTAAAATCCCCACAATGCTTTGCGCACGGACCAATCTCCAAATCTTTGGCGGAAATAGCGCTCCATTTAAGGCGGGGCCTCTCATATGACGCACACCTGCACACCACAATTCTTTGTTTTCCGAAGCTAGGAAGGATTCTTGCCTCGCTTCTGAAGTAAGTGACTCGGAAGACATGTGCTACCAAGCAAGCGTCCTCGACATTGAGAAACACCCATAGTCTTATGGCGCATTTCCACTGCAGCGCCTATCCTATTTTCACCTAATAGGATAATCTAATTTGAATAAAACAGTTATGCCTTAACCTTCAACACTTCATTTGAGAAATGCATACAAAAAGTCACTTATTGGGAACATTTATATAATTTATTCTAATTAAAACACCATAACATATTGAACATCAGAACAAACAACCAACAAGTAAACAAATAAATACTTTCAAAACTAAAAGTGCACTCAGTACCTTCATAAATTGTTGGTCATTCTTATTAATAAAACTTCAGGAATCCCACCCATGGTGTGAAAAGTCTAAAGCACAGACCCACCTTGTTGCTATTTCAAAGTGAAACAACTCACTTTGTGAAAGCATTTGTTGGATATAAATAGTTGAAGGTGCTGATTGTAAATGAGATAAAGTGTAAATACTGCGAGTTTGTCCGTCAGAAGCCCCTCTAACATCATCATAATGATTTTAATAGAAACCCTCATCTCAAACAAGCCTTTTTACTTTGAAGGTCCTGGACGGGATTCACGTTTGTTAGCTCACCGTGACAACAGTAGCGATGAGGAGATACAACCAACTCTATTACATTTTATTTCACATATGTCGCCTTTTCTTTCTCAAAATGGCTCTCTGTTAAACTGTGGTTCAATTCACGAAGACTGTGAGTTTGTTGTACTAACCCCAAATGAAATTACAGAATATGTCCGTGGTTCCTTTCACGTTGTCGCTTGCTGCAGTCGCGAGCCCGGACGCTGTTTGATGAGGAGCTAGTTTCCATGACAACCATACCGTAGCGCCTGTATCACGTGATTATTTTATAACCTATGGTTAAAGTGGGACCCAAAGAACATCAAAGCAAATAAACAGAGGTGGAAGAATTAATCAGATTGTATATTTCAGCAAAAGTAGCCGTTCTTAATTGTAAAAATACTTTGTTGCAAATAAAAGACCTTCATTCAGATCTTTATTAAGTATAAGTACATCAATTCAATTATTCATTTGTATTAGCTAATCATTTGAATCTAAAATGTACTTAAAGCTGTCAAATAAATGAAAAAGTACAATATTGGCTTCTAAAATGTAGTTGAGTAAAGTAAAAACGAGCATAAACTGAGAATATTTAGGTAATACAAGTACCTCAAAATGTTGCTTGAGTAGGCCTACTGTACTTCAGTAAATCAATGTACTTTGTTACTATATCCATCACCACCGCAAATAATAGTTTCACTGTAATATATCTATGACATCCAGACATCAAACATATAAAGTAACTGATTCACTATGACATAATGACATTGTAACATGTAATCCACAAAATATAGGCAATGCATGACAGAGCTGTAAAAAACGCCAACCTGTTTTAGTAATAGCTACAACATAATTACACTATTGACTAAACGCAGTATTGGGTAACATAAGCATCTCTCCTGGTTATTGTCGTTTCAGTTCTGCAGCACAATGAAGATGATTTCGAGTAGTGGATTTATAATAATAATAATGCATTTTATTTATAAGCGTACTTTTCATTTGAGTAAACAAAATTCAAAGTGCTACAGAGTAAAATAGTTGAAACAAAACAAAACAAAAAATATATATATAATAAAGTAAACGTTTAGGCAAGTGGGGGTTTTAAAGATCTAGTAAAAGGCTATTCTAAAAAAAAACGGAATCAGCTTTATTTAGAAGAACGTGGAGAAAGAAAGTTGTAAAGTTCTCTTTTACAAAGTTTAAGTCAGTCATATTTAAGAATAAAAGTAGTGTAGTTGCGCCACCCAAGGGTGTTACAATCTCGATACATTTTTCCGCACTTATAAACTGTGCATACAAATGGCAAGCCTTATATATTCAGTTAAAAAAATCATCATTCAATTTAAAATAGTTTTTCTTCTTGAGTCAAAAATGTGTCTTTCAAATCGAAGTTCTACTCCTAACTCTTGCTTAATTATTTTTGAATAATTTCCAAACAATTTTAAATCCCTTGTACAAATAAACAAACACATTTTTTGTTATGTATTGTTGAACTGTCCTTGTTAACATGTCAGTGAGTCACTGTTTTAATTCTATGCATTTTTAATTGTGTTTAATCTGAAATTAGCATATCTGGAGAGTGACAAAGTGGGAGGGTGGCACAACAATAACATAAGGCAGGTTAATTAATACTTGATTTTCAGTTTATTTGATTTAAAAATAAATAAACGATATACAGTATCCCAAATGATTTAATTAATACTTTGTTATAAGAACATTTAAATACGATTGTAACGCCAGTACAGTACTTGAACGCACCTCTGGTCATGTTTCATTTTGGGGGACGCTGGGAGCATGCGATCAGTGCCTTTAGTTAATCGGAAGTAAGGGTCAACTTTCGAAGTCGGCATTAGTCGGTGTACTTTAGTATTGTTTTGCAGCAAGCTGTGTTCATAACCATTTTCGCCTGGTTATTTGAGTGAAGGATGTATGCCGAATTCTGGAATGAAGACAACACCGGTAATGTTACCTTTCTTCAAGCTAGCTAGCTAACGCTAATGACCACGATGCTAATGTGATTGTATGGAGCTAATTTCCTGCCATAACTCCACAAACAAACTAAACAGGTTTTACAAATGCCTCATGATTCACTAACAAACACAATGTGGTTTGCAAATACAAAACACCATCTACAAACTAATGCATTTAGTTTTGCAAAGAAAAAAACGTATCTATCAAACAAACACATAATATTTTTCTAATAAATCATGTTTGACAGACAAATTCAGCATAGGTTTTACATAGTACACACGTTTTTTTTACAACTACAAAACTTTTTCTTCTCACGCCGGAATATTACTGCCAAAAGTCACGTGACTCACTCACGTGACTTTTGGCAGTAGTATTCCGCCGTGGTTGTGCTCATAGATATATATAAACAGGGGTGCACACATCTTTCTCAGTGAGGTACTCAGATGAGTACCTGGAGTCAGTGTTTGGTACTCCAACTTCTGGCTCCCCTCAAAGTTCCCATGAAGCCCTCTGTATCGCGAAAAGTAACAAAGTAACCAGTTACTTTAATAATAATAATATTACTTTTATCGGTAACGGAGTACTGTAACGCGTTACTTTTATAATTCAGTAATCACACTACAGTTACTAACATTGCCCCGACATGCGTTACTTCGTTACTTTTATAAAATCAGTCATAATCACACTGACAGACAAGAGGGGTTTCCGCCGCAGGTTTATATCTGCGCGATTTACGCGTCCACATCTCCACGTGCAGCGCTGCATAAACATGGCTGAGTCAGCGATAACTTTCGAGGGGTGGAGGTATGCCCATTATTTTGAGTTCCTCCGAAGAATAGACAGTAATGTGACGGTGAGGTGCACACTGCGTCCAGGCCAGAAGCTGTTATCCACTGCTGCAGGGACGTGCACAGGTACGGGCTACTGTTGCCCAGGCAACGACCCGTTTGGCCTTTTTGGCTGACCTGTACCTCTGGAGGGAGCGAAAGTTTGTTTTTCTTTTTTCTGTTGTGGCCGAATCAACATGATGAGCCCACAATTAGTATTGTAGCGTCTCGCTGCGGGAAACAGACTTTTTCAGCGCTGTCATCTGCCGGTGCGTTAAGACCACCTCAGAGTCGGATTTTGGAAACTTAATTTTGAGTTGTCTCATGGCAGTTAGGGTATAAGGGACAAACGAGGGGACTTTACTTCCTCTTGATACCGGAGGTTATTTACAAGAAAACACCTAAATATAGCCTACTTGTTGTTATTGTGCTTCTGTCTTTCTGTGTCTTTTCATCTGTAAACTCCCTCAACATTGTTGCCGCGCATGCGTACCTGCGTACCAGTTATGTGCACCTCTGTATATAAACACTAGTGGCGCGTTTCCACTGCAGCGCGGAGCTCGATTTTAGCGTGCTGAGCCGTGCGGGGCCGGTTTTTGGTTGCGCTTCCACTTGGCCTAGTTTTGGCCCGGGGCTACTTTTTCACCTTTTTCTGGCCCGACTAAATCGTAGTTCTATCGAGGCCAACAAACAGGGCTGAGTCGGGCTGAGCTTGCTAAACTAGAGAGAGAATCGCTGTCAAGGGGGCTACAACTACAACAAGATGAACATATTTGACCGTGATTTAATTGTAATACAAGTTTCAAAATGATGCCGAAGTAACAACAAACAGAAAAGCTGAAGGCTCTGGGTGTTGAGGGACTGTCATGGTTGACACGTCTCATCAACGTTGCGTGGAAGTCGGAAACAGTACCGAAGAAGTGGCAGACCGGGGTGGTGGTTCCCCTTTTCAAAAAGGGGGATCAGAGGGTGTGTGCCAATTACAGAGGCATCACACTACTCAGCCTTCCCGGGAAAGTTTACTCTAAGGTACTCGAAAGGAGGGTCAGGCCGATTGTCGAACCTCAGATTGAGGAGGAACAATGCGGATTCCGTCCTGGTCGTGGAACGACGGATCAGCTTTTTACTCTCGCAAGGATCCTGGAGGGGGCCTGGGAGTACGCTCATCCAGTCTACATCAGTTTTGTAGACTTGGAGAAGGCGTATGACCGAGTTCCAAGGGAGTTACTGTGGGAGGTGCTGCGGGAGTATGGGGTGAGGGGGTCTCTACTCAGGGCCATCCAATCTCTGTACTCCCAAAGCGAGAGCTGTGTCCGGGTCCTCGGCAGTAAGTCGGACCCATTTCAGGTGAGGGTTGGCCTCCGCCAGGGCTGCGCTTTGTCACCAATCCTGTTTGTAATATACATGGATCGGATTTCGAGGCGTAGTCGTGGGGGAGGGGGTCTGCAGTTCGGTGGACTAAGGATTGCACCACTGCTTTTTGCAGATGATGAGGTTCTGATGGCTTCATCGGTCTGCGACCTTCAGCACTCACTGGATCGGTTCGCAACCGAGTGTGAAGCGGCTGGGATGAGGATCAGCACCTCCAAATCTGAGGCCATGGTTCTCAGCAGGAAACCGATGGACTGTCCACTCCAAGTAGGGAATGAGTCCTTACCCCAAGTGAAGGAGTTCAAGTATCTACAACATACAGTACTGATACCGGTTAGTAAAAACCATGAATTAATGCTTTGACAAGTCTGCAGACAGACGGCAGGCGAAAACCTTTTAAAATGCGTGATCTTCTTATTATAGACACATGCATTTCCAAACATTTGGTCTACCTAAGCTGTAAAATGTATTATCTCTTTGATTTACACACGGCATCTATTGCACGTCTGTCCGTCCTGGGAGAGGGATCCCTGCTCTGTTGCTCTCCCTGAGGTTTTCTCCCATTTTCCCCTTTAAACTGTGGGTTTTTCTCTGGAGGTTTTTCATTGTACGATGTGAGGGTCTAAGGACAGAGGGTGTCGTTTTCTCATACTGATATTCTGCTTTTTTGCTTTAAAGTCAAGCTTCAGTTTAAGATTCACCCTGTAATAGAAACATGTGATGGAGCATTACTAACCTGACTCAGATGGTTTGTTTCACCAAACCATCTAGGAAAGGTCCATTGGAAGTCATTTGGAAAGGGCAGGCACTTTCAAAAATAATTGGCAGGTGATTGGATCAATCTGTCTATCACCTTCTATCATGGGCCACTTCTGAGTGGTTAACAAAGGCTGGTACATGTGGAGCACAGCACTTCTGATTGGTGTGGATGACTTACACACAAGAAGAAAAAAATAAAAATTATAACAAAAATCGCAGGCTTTGCAATTTGATAACCGCATCATTTAAAATCGCGATTTCGATTTAAAATCGATTAAGCGTTCAGCCCTAGTGCTCACCAAGCCCCCAGGAAGTGCGCCGGACTCAGATGAAAATATTGGTGGTGGCCAAACGGCGGTACTACACTTCCGTTTGGTTGCCAGGCCTGGAAACACTTTTTCCCGTTGACTTACATGGGGAAAGAGTGGTCTGTAAATCGTTGGATAATTTAAACTAAATAAACTACCCAGTATGAACACTTGTATAGCCCTTATTAAAAACATTCGTTCCTCAAGTTGTAATAATGTGCTAATAACGTTATTCTGAGAGTTATTTCCCTCTGCATTATGAACGCGCATCTAACC
Source organism: Notothenia rossii (assembly GCF_949606895.1). NCBI lineage: Eukaryota > Metazoa > Chordata > Actinopteri > Perciformes > Nototheniidae > Notothenia > Notothenia rossii. The sequence continues at coordinate 44,783,962 of NC_136907.1, read as the reverse complement.
CACGGGACCACGCCGCCCGCACATTCATGTTACGTGTCCCGACCAATCAGAGCACACTGTGCTTACAGGGAGGGTGGGGGCTGGAGCTATTGGAGCTACAACATGGCTACAACGAGCCGTTAAAGGCAGAGAGTGAAATTCAGTGAATACACGTAGTTTACAGAGATGCTGTATGAGAAACCAATGTGAGTTGCGTTTATCTTTACCCATGGATGCACAATAAGAACGGACCCATATCGTCTTACTGCCATCCCACAGAGCTGTGATAATGGATATATTGCACATGTTTGCTGTAATTCATTATCATACTACATGGGCTGTATGATTAAATCTTGTACCGTAAATGTTGTATTAAATAAAGTTAATATTACCGACATTAGATTAACGTCCCTGTAGCTTCTTATTGCACTAAGAAGCTTATTGCATTATCTATATATATATATATATATATACATACAGTGCAATCATTCTTTCATGCTAAATGAAGCTCTGTTGCTTGGATATCACTAGATCCTGTTACAGTGTAATATAAGTACATAACGATTGATGTGTACACTAGCATAATTACTAGCTAGCCGCTAGCTGCTAACTGCCACCTCGTTAATATCAAATCCATCATAATAACAAATCATTACCATGCTGTCATGAACGTGCGGTGCTGTTACGTGTAAGCAAATTGACGTGCTTGATGTGTGAACGAGCATTTTGTTTAAAGTTGCGCATGCGCTATGAGCGCACATACGGGTACTTCTCAGGCATGCCGGGTAATCTTTGACGTTTCGCTCTCTCAAAAGTTGGGCCATTTTATCATCATGCGCCAATGACCAACTCTCATAGGAATGAATGAGGCCCCGCCTCCCACGCTGTATCCAGTTCTTATTATACATCCATGGTGCTCACGGGTGCTCATTGAAGATGATGTCACGGCTCCGCCTACACTGCGTAACTAAAGTTACTGCCCCAGCTCCTAAACTGTAATGGAAGCGCAGCATTAAAACTAGCCGGTGTCGGTACCAGATGTGTTCGGGGTACCATATGTGTTCGGGGTCCGTCTCTTACCAGTGACGTCACGACGTCACGACGTAATGACGTCACGCATTGTGATTGGCTGTACGGTAATTTACCCACGCTGTCTAGAGTATAGAGGGGTTTTTGATCATTACATTACATTGTATTTAGCTGACGCTTAAGTGCATTCGACCAACAAGATAAAAACTTGAAGAAATACAATAAAACTTGAAGAAAAACAAAGACGAATGAGGAGAAGAACAAGAGAAATCGAAGGTAAGAAGTATAAAACGTAATATGGTAGGTAATATGTAATATGTTCAGTGCCGTTGGTACGTTAGTTCAAACAGTAACAACGGACTATTTTTCTTAGCGTATGCATGTCAATTTAAATCAATACATACAACTATTTCACATGTACAATATTTTCTTAGCCCTAATACTTAATACTACTTATTTCGTTTTGATTGTTATATTTGATTATATTATATATTATCAATAAATTATATATTATATATCAATATGATATACTTTTCTATATAATAGATTATCAAAAAAAGTATTTATTAAGTAAGGGATAATGTGCAGCAATCACAATCAAGTCCACAATCGAATCCATAAAGACAAAGTAAATCTGTTTACAGTTGTTTCATATGTATGTTGAGAGGTATCCATATATCTCTTCATTTTGCTCTCAAAGTGCACCAGATTGATGCATTTAACTTCAATATTTAAAAAAGATCACTCCAAAGGGAGTGCTTGTTCTTCCTTCTGTCTGTCTGAATCTGTGTATTCTCATGTTCCGATTAACCCAGCCAAATTTTTCTTCTTTTGTGTCTTGATGTGATCTTGAGTCGAGGCTGATCCTCTTGCTGTGGTCCCGCATCCTGGATCCTCTATCCTGAGTTCTGGATTAAGTCGTGGACTTCGGGTCGTGGCTGAACCTGTCTCTGCGGTCCTGCCTGGGTCTCGTCGTGCTGCCTCCCTGAAGGCTCCCACAGGATTGTTGACATCTTCGTGGATTCATCCTATTATTATAGAAGCATGCATTTCCTAACATTTGGTCTACCTATGTTGCAAATGTATTATCTCCTCGATTTACACACGGCATCTATTGCACGTCTGTCCGTCCTGGGAGAGGGATCCCTCTTCTGTTGCTCTCCCCGAGGTTTCTCCCATTTTTCCCTTTAAACTGTGGGTTTTCTCTTGAAGTTTTTCCTTGTACGATGTGAGGGTCTAAGGACAAAGGGTGTCGTTTTCTTCTCATACTGATATTCTGAACAAACTGCTGTTGTATTAGCTGTAAAATGTCTTTACTGTAGGGTATTTTTTATTATTTGTACAGCACTTTGGCTCGACCAAAAATCGTTTATAAATGTGCTATATAAATAAAACTTGATTTGATTGATTTGATTTGAAAGGGTGTGCGCCAAGGTTCCATATTAGGACCAATAATTTCACCATATATGTAAATAATCTCGAATAATCTTTCAAATGCTGCTTTCCATTTTTATGCAGATGATACTGTTATTTATTGTTCATCCTCTTCTATAGAGCAAGTCTTGATTTCCTCCAGTCTGCCTTTGATGTTATTCCATCCCATTTATCTCAACTCAAGTTAGTATTAAATGCAGACAACTCCAAACTCATGATATTCTCAAATCGCAAAAAGTTAACTTATTTTCTCCCCAACATTTGTACTGTTCAAGGGACTGACATTGACATTGAAAGGGTCACTACATACACATATCTAGGTTTTATTATTGATCAGAACTTATCTTTCAAGTCACACACTGAAAATGTTGTTTTAAAATTAGGTTTCTCCTTTCAGACAAGGAAACATTTGATCTCTGCAACGTTTTTACCAGTATTGGATTCTGGTGATCTGCTTTACATGAATGCCTCTGACCAGTGCCTAAAGAGTTTGGATACTGTGTACCATTGTGCATTATGTTTTATTACATATATATATATATATATATATATATATATATATATATATATATATATATATATTGTGAGTTTGGAATAAATATGCACTTCATGAAAATTATTAGTTGGTTACTGTTAGTAAAAAAACAGTAAGGTTAATACTGGATGTTTGTTACACTTGGATATGTTTTCTGTAACACTTGTAACATAATTATTCTCCAGTTTATGCATTTGAGTGACTTGCAGTTAATGCTCGACATTCAATTCAAAACCTTTATTTATCCAGGTAAAATCCTATTGAGATCAATGATCTATTTTTCAAGGGAGACCTGCAGCAGTAGGTTCCACATGAAGACATAAAAACATAAACAACAGAACAACAAAAGGACATCATACAGCAAAAAATACAGGGATTACAATTTACATATCTATCCACATGTACAGGTACCAACAGCATCTGACTGTGGAGCATCCAACCGAGCTTTAAAAACATGTAGTGGTACCAGCTTGGTAATTTTACATTCTTTTTGCAGACTGTTCCAAGTTAGTGGAGCTGCACATCTAAAAGCTTTCTTCCCTAAGACAGTCCTAGCACTTGGCACATTTAATAAAACCACAGCATGAGATCTCAGGCAATAAGTACTTTCAATTTGCCGAGAGATCAGGGAGCAGATATAAGATGGTACTTTATCCAACATGGCTTTTCTAAATGAAAATGTACCAGTGACTGAGCCTCAGTACAGTAAGTGATGGCAAAACCGCCTTGGTTTACAGTGTACAGTGATGCGTAAGTGCTTTACAGTTTGTCACAAATCTCAGTGCACTGTGATAGTAAAACCTTATTGTGGTGTAATTATATATCCAAAGCAGTCAGAAGTCAGAAAATCTTTAGTGATGTTTAACCACTCAGAAGACAGCCCATCAAAATGAACACATTGGGACATTTCAGAGAGGTAGTTCATCTTCAACATATAATAACGGACAAAGTAAAGAATGAAGTGTAGGCTATGTTTAAATGTTCGGAATTTGAACGTGTATGATGGTCCTCTTGAGTTGCCGTACAGCCAATGGCGTACAGCCATTGCTCCGTTTTCATGTTTTTTTAACATGTTTTTCACAAACATTTTCACACGCTAGGAGCATAGGAATAATTCAATTCGGTTCGTCATGATCTGTAGATGTGATTTGCCCCCGAGCACCCCTGGGTAAATTACCGTACAGCCAATCACAATGCGTACAATGCGTGACGTCATTGGTAAGAGACGGCCCCCGAACACATATGGTACCCCGAACACATCTGGTACCGACACCGGGCCTAATAAGGCCTGTGCGAGGCCTGCGGTGGAAATGCGCCATAGATGACTCACCCGCGCTGCTGGCCAATGGAAACTGACGTTGCCACATGGCCGCCATCTTGCAACAGGTAGCGCTCTCATTCATAATATTATGGTTTACTATTTAAAGGTCCCATGTCATGGCCATTTCCACTGATCATAATTCCATTGTTGAGGTCTACTAGAATAGATTTATATTGTGCAATTTTCCAAAATCACTTTGGTTTCTCATACAGCATCTCTGTAAACTACGTGAATTCACTGAATTTCACTCTCTGCCTTTAACGGCTCGTTGTAGCTCCAATAGCTCCAGCCCCCACCCTCCCTGTGAGCACAGTGTGCTCTGATTGGTCGGGACGTTGTGAATCGCGCTGAGCTCCGTGGAGGTGTGGTTTCCTTGTTTAGCGACAGCGAAACAGAGCCAAACTCACCCTGAGCACACACAAAGTCACAGCCGAAGTAAAAACAATAAGTGTGGCTTGATATTGAGTAAGAAAAAGGTTGATAAACGCTGTGAGAATGGGTCTGCAGAGAGAATTTCGCCGCGATCCCAACTGTCTGTTATCAGCCTGCAGCCAGGGACGCAACGTAACGGCTCCACGGATTGGTCCATTTGGTTCCGGGTAGCGCATGATAATGTCATGCGGCACCCGGAAGAATCAATGGACAGTGACGTATCTCCAACGAGGCGTTTTGGGGAGGTATTTTCTGTGTTAGAGTTTTACTCACTACAGGGTGTACTTTGAGGGTTTTGAATCTGCAGACCGTTTACATGCATAAAAACCTTCATAACACACAAGGGGACGGGTAATAACCGGGAAATCATGACATGGGACCTTTAAATCACCATAGCTTGCTCAATTTTCAACCAATTTTCAAACGGTTTGGTTTTTTATAAACATCAAAGATGTAGTTATGATACTGCATACTTATAATCATGGACCTTCATATGAAAATAACATTAAGCAGATAAAGCAATAGCTATACACACACACACACACAAGGTATACAGTGGGGCAAAAACGTATTTAGTCAGCAACCAATTGTGCAAGTTCTCCCACTTAAAAAGATGAGAGAGGCCTGTAATTTTTATCCTAGGTATACCTCAACTATGAGAGACAAAAGGAGAAAAAAAATCCAGAAAATCACATTGTCTGATTTTTAAAGAATTTATTTGCAAATTATGGTGGAAAATAAGTATTTGGTCACCTACAAACAAACAAGATTTCTGGCTCTCACAGACCTGTAAGTTCTTCTTTAAGAGCCTCCTCTGTGCTCCACTTGTTAACTGTATTAATGGCACCTGTTTGAACTCGTTGTCAGTATAAAAGACACCTGTCCACAATCTCAAACAGTCACACTCCAAACTCCACCATGGCCAAGACCAAAGAGCTGTCAAAGGACACCAGAAACAAAATTGTAGACCTGCACCAGGCTTGGAAGACTGAATCTGTAATAGGTAAGCAGCTTGGTGTGAAGAAATCAACTGTGGGAGCAATTATTAGAAAATGGAAGACATACAAGACCACTGATAATCAACCTCGATCTAGGGCTCCACGCAAGATCTCACCCTGTGGGGTCAAAATGATCACAAAAACGGTGAGCAAAAATCCCAGAACCACACGGGGGGTTCTTGTCAATGACCTGCAGAGAGCTGGGACCAAAGTAACAAAGGCTACCATCAGTAACACACTACGCCGCCAGGGATTCAAATCCTGTAGTGCCAGACGTGTCCCCCTGCTTAAGCCATTACATGTCCAGGCCCGTGTGAAGTTTGCTAGAGAGCATTTAGATTATCCAGAACAGGATTGGGAGAATGTCATATGGTCAGATGAAACCAAAAATAGAACTTTTGGGTAAAAACTCAACTAGACGTGTTTGGAGGAGAAAGAATGCTGAGTTGCATCCAAAGAACACCATACCTACTGTGAAACATGGGGGTGGAAACATCATGCTTTGGGGCTGTTTTTCTGCAAAGGGACCAGGACGACTAATCCGTGTAAAGGAAATAATGAATGGGGCCATGTATCGTGAGATTTTGAGTGACTACCTCCTTCCATCAGCAAGGGCATTGAAGATGAAAAGTGGTGGGTCTTTCAGCATGACAATGATCCCAAACACACCGCCCGGGCAACGAAGGAGTGGCTTCGTAAGAAGCATTTCAAGGTCCTGGAGTGGCCTAGCCAGTCTCCAGATCTCAACCCCATAGAAAATCTTTGGAGGGAGTTGAAAGTCCGTGTTGCCCAGCGACAGCCCCAAAATTTCACTGCTCTAGAGGAGATCTGCATGGAGGAATGGGCCAACATCGCAGAACCACATAGGGGGACCTTTTCAATGACCTGCAGAGAGCTGGGACAAAAGTAACAAAGGCTACCATCAGTAACACACTGCGCCGCCAGGGACTCAAATCCTGCAGTGCCAGACGTGTCCCCCTGCTTAAGCCAGTACATGTCCAGGTCCGTCTGAAGTTTGCTAGAGAGCATGTAGATGATCCAGAAGAGGATTGGGAGAATGTCATATGGTCAGATGAAACCAAAATAGAACTTTTTGGTAAAAACTCAACTCGACGTGTTTGGAGGAGAAAGAATGCTGAGTTGCATCCAAAGAACACCATACCTACTGTGAAACATGGGGGTGGAAACATCATGCTTTGGGGCTGTTTTTCTGCAAAGGGACCAGGACGACTGATCCGTGTAAAGGAAATAATGAATGGGGCCATGTATTGAAGGATTATTTGAATTATTTGAAGTATTAAAGTACCGTGTTATGGCAGGAAAGTTAAATCTAGTGTATTCATTTTAAGGTCACCTTATATATATTCATGTGTGTTAAATTTGAAGGGACAAAAGTATATTTTCCCTCCCCAATATATTGAGGTGAAGTCTTTGTGTTTAGAGAGGGATGTGAGCAGGGGACATCCTAAGTTGGGGATAGCTCCAAAACTCTGGAATGTTTCCCTCATAAAAGAAGAGGGTGTGTTACACATGCTTAGGGCAAATGTGTGTGTTTTCATTGCAGTAAATATATCTGCAGCATGATTACTGTTCAACTATACCTCTGTTTTTATTCTTTCATGTGTGGGTACTAAATGGCTACAAACATTGTGGAGAAATTAGCTTAAACATGTTTTATTACTCTATATGAAACGGAAGCAGCTTTTATGACAGGGACGAGAGAGCTGGGGGAGGGGACATTCTTCTTAAGATTTTCAGCATGTCAATTATCAGGGAAATCTACTTGTTTTCAATAGATGTGTGTGGTTAATTACTTTGTATGAATAATAACAGTATGTGTAAAGGAAGCTGGAAATATACAATGTGAAACCTTTTATTTGAAGTAAAGATGTGAACAATAGCTCAAATGGCGGGAAGGGCTGTAGGACAAATGAGTGTGTTCTCTATATTGGGCCTGTGTGAAGTTTGACTATTTGAAAAGCATCTCTAATACTGCTTAAGAGCATAGGTAATGCGTTCCTCGTTATTATTGATATGAAAGTGATTTACATGTATTACGTATATTTAGCCAACTATAACAACTATATCTTAAAACATACTGTTAACTTGTGTGTGATAACCTGAGGGGGGAAGATGGACAAAGGGCCATAAAGGGGATGTGTGTGTGCTGGCTGCAAGATGTGAAATAAGATAAGTAAACTTGTTGTTTAGAGCAGGTTCGTACCAGACACCAAAAGGTATCTGGTCTTCGTCAAGCTGAAAGAGACTTTTTGTTTCCGGGTTTCTTCTGCTGTGTCGCACTGATTGGGTGCGACAGGCCATGTGTTGGTCTCTCCCAATAAGATGACCTCTGGGGGAAAGCACGCACACACCTCCTCCTGTGTTTTTAGTATGAAAGCCTGTGTTTTCCTTTGGTTCGCGCCCTTGTTTTTGATTGGCCGTTCCTGAGACCTGTCTCACACGGTGGTAGAACCTGAGCCCGGAGTACTCTGCAGAGTGCTTCGTGTTTCGGTGATGTATTTGTATTGTTACTTTGTATCATTAAAACAAGATTATTGTTTAACTTGCATTCTGGTGTTTCTTAATCCCTTCCTTTTTACGAATTTACCCAGCTTGCCAAACAACACGCGGAGACGAGGTTGGTTTTAAACATCCCCCAAATCTCCAACAAATGGTGACCCGACGTGTCTGAGTGGGGTGTTTTCGGGGAAGAGACCACCAGCAGCAAGCGGACAGAATAGTCCAGGGCTAAACATCTCGGCCTCTTCTGACAACTCAAAACAGAGCTCTGTATCAGGTGAGCAGACACCAGTTTAATTCGAAATCTGTGATTTGACCATATTCCAAATTGTAGGGTTGTCAGACGAAGTTTACAGTGTTTTTATAGTAACAATGCAAATACGTGTTTTAGTTGGAAAGTAGGATATTGAGTTCCTACAGCCGGAAGGGTATTGAAGTCCCTGGCTTAAAAAGTGGAGGTATAGAGTCCCCACAGTTAGACGGTCTGGAGTAGTCAAATGGTAGTATTAAGTCTCCATATAAGACTGACTCAAAATAACTAATCCACAGCTGATACGTGTTTTAGTTGTAAAGTAGGATATTGAGTTCCTACAGCTGGAAGGGTACTGAAGTCCCTGGCTTAAAAGGTGGAGGTATAGAGTCCCCACAGTTAGACGGTCTGGAGTAGTCAAATGGTAGTATTAAGTCTCCATATGAGACTGACTCAAAATAACTAATCCACAGCTCGACGGGGCTGGAGATGAGTTATTTATGTTATAAGTGATCCAAAGGAGAGTATTGCAAACTTCAGAAAATCATTCTGAAGTGACCGGACCTCATTAATCCTTTGTTCTGTGGGGTTGAATCTATAAAGCCAAACGTCACGATAAAGAGTTCTGTAAGCCTGGGTTACGACTCCATGTCAGCGTCACATCGTTGAAAGACGGTGTTGAAGCGCGCTGAGAGGCTTGCTAAACTTGTTGGAATAAACATTGGACAATAAAAGCTGAATAGACTGTACGGGGAATTTTGTATCCATATAAAAGTGAATCAGCAAGTATTTCAGCGTAGGGTATTGAGTCTCTAACGGCTGGAAGGGTATAGAGTCCCTGGCCTAGTGGAGGTATGGGAGTCCTCACAGGCTATACTTGCTGGGGAAGCCAAGTAGAGTATCGAGTCTCTATCCATGGCTAAAGTGAATAACAAATCTGAGGTTCATAGGAACCAAAAGGTGCGTTATAAGTCTGTTGGGTTTAAACTCCCATTCTGTTGAAAGAAATATCGCATCTTAAAATTTGGACAGACAGTAAGGAGGATATATTTCTTGTGAATAAATAGAATATATTATTGAACATTGAACCTCTCTGAAGAACCAGCACCTTACCGTGGTAGAGAGGTTTGTGTGCCCTGATGAACCTGGGGGCTGTGTTGTCTGGAACCTTGTGTTCCTGGTAGGGTCTCCCATGGCAAATTGGTCTCAGGCAAGGGGCCAGACTAAGATTGGTTCACAAGACCTCATGAAAGACGACACACGAAGTGAGGATACCCGGCCCGGAGGAAGCCCGGGGTCCCCTTCTGGAGCCAGGTCCAGAAGGAGGACTCGTCGGCGAGCGTCTGGTGGTCGGGCTTGCCACGGAGCCCGGCCGGGCACAGCCCGAAAAGGCGACGTGGGCAACACCTCCGCTTCTCCGTCCCGCGGGCCCACCACCTACGGGAAACAGCGATGGGGTCGGGTGCGCTGCCAGAAGGGTGGCAGTGAAGGCAGAGGGTCTCGACGGACCAGACCCGGGCGACAGAAGCTGGCTTTGGGGACGTGGAACGTCACCTCTCTGGGGGGGAAGGAGTCGGAGCTTGTGCGGGAGGTGGAGCATTACCAGTTGGATCTGGTTGGGCTCACCTCTACGCACAGCGTCGGCTCTGGAACCTTACTTCTGGATAGGGGTTGGACTCTATTCTTCTCCGGAGTTGCTCAAGGTGTGAGGCGCCGGGCGGGTGTGGGGATACTCACAAGTCCCCGGTTGGGTGCTTCGTTGTTGGAGTCTACCCCAGTGGACGAGAGGGTTGCCTCCCTACGCCTGCGGGTTATGGGGGGGAAAACTCTGACTGTTGTGTGTGCTTATGCACCCAACAGCAGTTCAGAGTATACGGCCTTCTTGGAGACCCTGGAAAGAGTCCTGTATGGGGCTCCTGAAGGGGACTCTTTAATCTTGCTGGGAGACTTCAACGCACATGTGGGCAATGATGGAGACACTTGGAGGGGAGTGATTGGGAGGAACGGCCCCCCTGATCTGAACCGGAGTGGTGGTTTGTTACTGGACTTCTGTGCTAGTCATGGATTGGCCATAACAAACACCATGTTCGAACATAAGGATGCTCATAAGTGTACGTGGTACCAGAGCACCCTAGGCAGAAGGTCCATGATCGATTTTGTTATCGTATCATCGGACCTGAGGCTGTATGTTTTGGACACTCGGGTAAAGAGAGGGGCGGAGTTGTCAACTGATCACCATCTGGTGGTGAGTTGGGTCGAGTGGCGGGGGAAGCCTCTGGATAGACCTGGTAAGCCCAAACGTGTAGTTCGGGTGAACTGGGAACGTCTGAAGGAGGCCCAAGTTCAGGAGGCCTTCAACTCACACCTCCGGCGGAGCTTTTCGGGCATTCCTGTGGAGGTCGGGGACATTGAACCAGAGTGGTCGTTGTTCAAAGCCTCTATTGCCGAAGCCGCGGCGGGGAGCTGTGGTCTCAAGGTCCTAGGTGCCTCAAGGGGCGGTAACCCTCGAACCTCCTGGCGGACACCGGTGGTCAGGGAAGCCGTCCGACTGAAGAAGGAGGCCTTCAGGGATTTGTTATCCCGGGGGACTCCCGAGGCAGTTGCAAGGTACCGACAGGCCCGAAGGGCAGCAGCCTCAGCCGTGGCCGAGGCAAAGCAGCGGGTTTGGGAGAAGTTCGGAGAAGACATGGAAAAAGACTTTCGGGCGGCACCAAAGTTGTTCTGGAAAACTGTCCGACACCTCAGGAGGGGGAAGCAGGGAATCATCCAAGCTGTGTACAGTAAGGATGGGACGTTGTTGACCTCAACTGATGGAGTGTTAGGGCGTTGGAAGGAGCACTTTAAGGAACTCCTGAACCCGACAACTCCGCCCTCTATGTTAGAGGCAGAGCTGGAGTATGAAGGGGGATCGACACCAATCTCCCGGGGGGAGGTCACTGAGGTCGTCAAACAACTTCAAAGTGGCAAAGCCCCGGGGGTGGATGAGATCCGCCCAGAAATGCTGAAGGCTCTGGGTGTTGAGGGACTGTCATGGTTGACACGTCTCATCAACGTTGCGTGGAAGTCGGAAACAGTACCGAAGGAGTGGCAGACCGGGGTGGTGGTTCCCCTTTTCAAAAAGGGGGATCAGAGGGTGTGTGCCAATTACAGAGGCATCACACTACTCAGCCTCCCCGGGAAAGTTTACTCTAAGGTACTCGAAAGGAGGGTCAGGCCGATTGTCGAACCTCAGATTGAGGAGGAACAATGCGGATTCCGTCCTGGTCGTGGAACGACGGATCAGCTTTTTACTCTCGCAAGGATCCTGGAGGGGGCCTGGGAGTACGCTCATCCAGTCTACATGTGTTTTGTAGACTTGGAGAAGGCGTATGACCGGGTTCCCAGGGAGTCACTGTGGGAGGTGCTGCGGGAGTATGGGGTGAGGGGGTCTCTACTCAGGGCCATCCAATCTCTGTACTCCCAAAGCGAGAGCTGTGTCCGGGTCCTCGGCAGTAAGTCGGACCCATTTCAGGTGAGGGTTGGCCTCCGCCAGGGCTGCGCTTTGTCACCAATCCTGTTTGTAATATACATGGATCGGATTTCGAGGCGTAGTCGTGGGGGAGGGGGTCTGCAGTTCGGTGGACTAAGGATTGCACCACTGCTTTTTGCAGATGATGAGGTTCTGATGGCTTCATCGGTCTGCGACCTTCAGCACTCACTGGATCGGTTCGCAACCGAGTGTGAAGCGGCTGGGATGAGGATCAGCACCTCCAAATCTGAGGCCATGGTTCTCAGCAGGAAACCGATGGACTGTCCACTCCAAGTAGAGAATGTGTCCTTACCCCAAGTGAAGGAGTTCAAGTATCTCGGGTTCTTGTTCTCGAGTGAGGGAACAATGGAGCGTGAGATGGGTCGGAGAATCGGAGCAGCGGGAGCGGTACTGCAGTCTCTTTACCGCACCGTTGTGATGAAAAGGGAGCTGAGCCAGAAGGCAAAGTTCTCTGTCTACCGGGCCATTTTCGTTCCTACCCTCACCTATGGTCATGAAAGATGGGTCATGACCTAAAGAACGAGATCGCGGGTACAAGCGGCCGAGATGGGTTTTCTCCGCAGGGTGGCTGGTGTCTCCCTTAGGGATAAGGTGAGAAGTTCGGTCATCCGGGAGGGACTCGGAGTTGAACCGCTCCTCCTTCGCGTCGAAAGGAGCCAGTTGAGGTGGTTCGGGCACCTAGTTAGGATGCCACCTGGGCGCCTCCCTAGGGAGGTGTTCCAGGCACGTCCAGCTGGGAAGAGACCAAGGGGTAGACCTAGAACCAGATGGAGGGATTATATCTCTTCTCTGGCCTGGGAGCGCCTTGGGATCCCCCAGTCAGAGCTGGTTGATGTGGCCAGGGAAAAGAAAGTTTGGGGCTCTCTGCTGGAACTGCTACCTCCGCGACCCGACCACGGATAAGCGGGAGAAGATGGATGGATGGATGGATTATTGAACATGAAAAAGCCTAAGTCAGATGAATAGATACGAAGTCATAATGAAGGGGGAATTTGAACGAGAGGAGCGTGAGTTAAGAGCTTACGAGAACAGTGGGTTCAAGCAGAAAAATTGAATAAAAGGATAGCAGAAGTGTTAATTGTTGAAAGAAGCCCCCCTTTTCCTAAAGAGGCTGAGAGCTACAGCGGGGGAGAGAGAAGGGGGTGTCAGTATTTGTCTGTGAGAGTTCCCCCCCCCTTTTTTCCTCTCGAGAGCAGCAGCGGCCCGGAGGGTGTCTGCTTGCTTTTGTCTCTAGTGATCTGAAGTTGGAGTGAAATAAATTGAAAATGAACAGATCAATGGGTGATTTGAAGTGGTAGATATATTGAAATAAATAAGAAACAATGATTTGCTGCTATTTAAACATAGTCTTTGAGAAACTGATTGATACCGTTGCATTGCGTTGTGAATTTCATGGTATTTGTCTTAACTATAATGTACCCACATGCATGTGGTTTCTTTGTCCCAGTTCATTTTAAAGTCAGCCGCCTCATGGCTAAATCTATTTGACCCCATGAGGTCAAGAGTCATTCTGTTAGACCACCATCTTGTGAAAGACAAATCATTGTTCTTTTGTCACATTTTGAATTAGAAAAGAGTTCATTTTGCTATATCAATTTATCTATAAATGTTGTAGTGGGAGTTTTGTGTTTGCTAACATTTTTAGGAACGACAACACCAGGAGATGAGTACACTCAAGAATCCGTGGAGTGTAAATACATTGAGAAAAACACATTTTAATACTCTAACTGTTTGCACATCATAGACAAGGAATTTAGACAATATAAATAAATATTCACCAAAAGTAATAAGTATAATGGAAAGTAGACATAGGCCTACACTTGAGTCAAATTATATTACTGTGATCTGATCAGTGTGCTCTGCAGGTTTACTATTGTTCTAAGTAACAGTGGGATTTAAAATATTGGAGAAAGTATGGAGATGTTCTTTCGTAGTGGGTGAAATATGTGATGCTCGAAACAGGTATTTCAATTTATGGAAGAAAATGGTTTCCTGAAAGAGTCAGGTTGGGTAGATATGTAACAATGGATGAAACAATTTATAGAGGGAGTTTTTGTAATATCATTAGTAGACATTAATGGTGTTGTTTAGATGGCATTTAGCAACTAAGACAGATAGTATGATTAGAAAGAGACAGAGTGGAAAGGGTTGGATTGATTTAATCTCAGTGTGCTAGATTTCTTATGGATAATGCGTCCCGGGACCTGGACTCCCCCTCTGAGTTAGAAAGGCTACGACCCCGTCCCTCCAAGCAGACAAAAGACCTAACCCAACAGGAGACTCCTCCTTCTCCATCAAACAGACAGAGAACCAGAGCTGAACCGTCTCTACCTGAGGCATCCAGAACCAAACCGCTTCCTGACATACAGAAATACTCTCATCAGTCCCTCAGACAGGGCATGAAGCTGAGCCACGAGATTTGGCACAGGAGCAGAGTGGGGGACATGAGAGCAGAATCCGCCCTCCATAAAGCAGCAGAGAGACTGTAAAGGCGGAGATGAAATGCAAAGCAGTGCAAAGAACAGTGGCATGATGTGGGCTGCCGATGTGACTGGGCCAAAGGCTGCCTAAAACAGTTACAGCGGATGGATTCAAGAGCTGATGGACTGAAGAGAAGACAGAATCAGAGGAGTTGGCATAGTCGATTTGAAGTGAGGAGGCCGGGGACACGGCTTGAGACAACCAGGGGAGGAGAAAAGGAGAACGGGAATGAGTGAGTTTACACATAAACACACTTATTCACAAAACGCACATAGAAGACACCACATTTAAAGAACTGGAATTGACTTGATAAATAAGTAAAGATAAAACGAGGTATTAACCATGAATTAATCTATTGGTAAATTCAAAATAGCAGTAAAGAGGAAACTATTCATGTAAAATGAGAAAATCATCCTAAAAACACACTGAGGGTTAAAGGGGGAGACATGAGGGAAATATGCACTACACTTTAAGCAGGGGGTGTTTTGGAGTAGCACAGTGTAGAACCATATTCTTCAATCTTTCCATTATATTAATAAATCATTCTTCAAGAGATTTTTATTCATGTGTGAATAAAGTAGTGATCTCATTTGTTACAATATTGATTTCACCATTGTGGCATAGTTATTACCATAGGAGGGCTTTAGGATGGAAACTGTTTTTAATCCTTGATAAAGTAAAGGGTGATGGTTGCATGTTCGGACACCCAAGGTTCCACACACTGCTAAAGAGTTTAACATTGTTTTTAAGTAGACCAGAATTGAAGATAAATGAGTATAATGAGCTATGAAATGCAGAGCTACACAGATCCTAGTAATGTTTTGACTTAAGATAATAGTAATGTACACAAGTTTCTGAATTAGATTTATTAGACATTTTAATACTACTTAGGTGTAAATAAATTGCAGTAGTAGTAGTACTATTATGAAGTGAGTTTTGTACCAAGTTGCAGGAAATGTGGGAAGCAGCCGTACCGATAACAAGTTAGCGATATCTGACTTAAAGTGGTAATCGTGAATTGATAAATTATGGCGCTCCATATATGACTGATTTTTGTAGACAGAGGATACTGGCCTGTGCTGAAATATCAAAGTCTCTGCAGAGCACGACACATGGCCAATGAAACTGAGACCAAATGACCTTTGACCCTGACTGACAGTGTGACTTGAGAGAAGCACTATCAATGACTGACTCTGGGGCTCACCAAACTTGACTTTACAACCTGACAGAGTGAGTGTGAATGTATTTCTGCATGTGATCAGTGCAACTGCATGATTCTAAAACAATGACTAACCAAGCATGTTTTTAGACTAACACATTATTTTGGAGCTCCATGGGAAACACAGGTTTCCTACAATTCCACACATTTGGAAAAACGCACATGTGACCCGTTTCTAATTCCCACAGGGGTTGGCGGTTTGCAAATGTAAAACTCAAACTAAGGATTCAACAACACGCAAGGATGCTGCTTTCTGGCACTCAGGCAACCACTCTGATAGTTCCTTCACTGACATGAAAAGTTGTGTTCTGTTCCCAAAGGTTTAATGAAGGGGGACAGACACAGTATCAAAGAATGACAGTAGTTGTGTTTCAAATGTCTTATGTGTGTTGGTCTCGTGAGGCGAGACCAAAAGGGGGAATTGAAGGATTATTTGAATTATTTGAAGTATTAAAGTACCGTGTTTTGGCAGGAAAGTTAAATCTAGTATATTCATTTTAAGGTCACCTTATATATATTCATGTGTGTTAAATTTGAAGGGAAAAAGTATATTTTCCCTCCCCAATATATTGAGGTGAAGTCTTTGTGTTTAGAGAGGGATGTGAGCAGGGGACATCCTAATTTGGGGATAGCTCCAAAACTCTGGAATGTTTCCCTCATAAAAGAAGAGGGTGCGTTACACATGCTTAGGGCAAATGTGTGTGTTTTCATTGCAGTAAATATATCTGCTGCATGATTACTGTTCAACTATACCTCTGTTTTTATTCTTTCATGTGTGGGTACTAAATGGCTACAAACATTGTGGAGAAATTAGCTTAAACATGTTTTATTACTCTATATGAAACGGAAGCAGCTTTTATGACAGGGACGAGAGAGCTGGGGGAGGGGACATTCTTCTTAAGATTTTCAGCATGTCAATTATCAGGGAAATCTACTTGTTTTCAATAGATGTGTGTGGTTAATTACTTTGTATTAATAATAACAGTATGTGTAAAGGAAGCTGGAAATATACAATGTGAAACCTTTTATTTGAAGTAAAGATGTGAACAATAGCTCAAATGGCGGGAAGGGCTGTAGGACAAATGAGTGTGTTCTCTATATTGGGCCTGTGTGAAGTTTGACTATTTGAAAAGCATCTCTAATACTGCTTAAGAGCATAGGTAATGTGTTCTTCGTTATTATTGATATGAAAGTGATTTACATGTATTACGTATATTTAGCCAACTATAACAACTATATCTTAAAACATACTTTTAACTTGTGTGTGGTAACCTGAGGGGGGAAGATGGACAAAGGGCCATAAAGGGGATGTGTGTGTGCTGGCTGCAAGATGTGAAATAAGATAAGGAAACTTGTTGTTTAGAGCAGGTTCGTACCAGACACCAAAAGGTATCTGGTCTTCGTGAAGCTGAAAGAGACTTTTTGTTTCCGGGTTTTTTCTGCTGTGTCGCACTGATTGGGTGCGACAGGCCATGTGTTGTTCTCTCCCAATAAGATGACCTCTGGAGGAAAGCATGCACACACCTCCTCCTGTGTTTTTAGTATGAAAGCCTGTGTTTTCCTTTGGTTCGCGCTCTTGTTTTTGACTGGCCGTTCCTGAGACCTGTCTCACACGGTGGTAGAACCTGAGCCCGGAGTACTCTGCAGAGTGCTTCGTGTTTCGGTGATGTATTTGTATTGTTACTTTGTATCATTAAAACAAGATTATTGTTTAACTTGCATTCTGGTGTTTCTTAATCCCTTCCTTTTTACGAATTTACCCAGTTTACCAAACGACACGCGGAGACAAGGTTGGTTTTAAACATCCCCCAAATCTCCAACAGTATCGTGAGATTTTGAGTGACTACCTCCTTCCATCAGCAAGGGCATTGAAGATGAAACGTGGCTGGGTCTTTCAGCATGACAATAATCCCAAACACACCGCCAGGGCAACGAAGGAGTGGCTTCGTAAGAAGCATTTCAAGGTCCTGGAGTGGCCTAGCCAGTCTCCAGATCTCAACCCCATAGAAAATCTTTGGAGGGAGTTGAAAGTCTGTGTTGCCCAGCAACAGCCCCAAAACATCACTGCTCTAGAGGAGATCTGCATGGAGGAATGGGCCAAAATACCAGCAACAGTGTGTGAAAACCCTGTGAAGACTTACAGCAAACGTTTGACCTCTGTCATTGCCAACAAAGGGTATATAACAAAGTATTGAGATGGACTTTTGTTATTGACCAAATACTTATTTTCCACCATAATTTGCAAATAAAGTCTTTAAAAATCAGACAATGTGATTTTCTGGATTTTTTTTTCTCATTTTGTCTCTCATAGTTGAGGTATACCTAGGATGAAAATTACAGGCCTCTCTCGTCTTTTTAAGTGGGAGAACTTGCACAATTGGTGGCTGACTAAATACTTTTTTGCCCCACTGTATACCTTGTGTGTGTGTGTGTGTGTGTGTGTGTATAGCTATTGCTTTATCTGCTTAATGTTATTTTCGCGTCGGCCCGAGCCACGCCCCTTAGCTGTGATATAATGAGCATATACCACGGCCTGTCGTGAGCTATTGCTTTTATAAAACGGTTACCAAGTGTGGCAATATGAAAGAAAAATACACACTCTAATTTAAATCGTTTTTATTAGTAAATAATGATGTTCAAAATAAAATAGTCCCTCCGTTGCCTTCTGCACAAAACATAGTGCAAGGTGGTTGCTATGCAACAACACCAACAGCAAGCGAACATATTAGACAGAGAGCGTTGTTCCATTATTTGGCTATTTATTTACATTAATGTGTATGTTGCTGTTTATTGTGCATCCACTGAAAAACTGTCCAGCATCAGTAGCATGGCTTACGTGGTTACTTGTATAGGTTGAGGTTGTTCGAGGCTGTTGCTTGGCGTGGCGAGAATATTGCTCCACTTTCTCCGGTCCCCGAGATTGGGCTTCCAGTAGCTCTGGAGAGAGCTTTCGCACCTGTGGCCACTAACGGTCATAATTTCTCTGCTTTGTTTCAAGACCCGCATCAGAAAGCTTTTGAATGGTGGTACTTTTCCAGTTGGTCTACCTGCTCTTCACGTAGCTCTGCATGCCGTAGTTTAGGTGCTTTTTTTTCTGGAGATAGGCACTGCTCAATCCACTCCTCCATACTATAGTAAGACCCCCCCGGAGGTCGAAGTTAATCTTAAATGTTTCCATTTTATGCTTTGTAAGTTTGTTTCGTAACGGAAGAAATTTAAATATATTTATAAAACGGACAAGTCAAATCAAGCAATCTGATTGGTCGATAGCGTTTTTGCGGACCTCTTTGATTACAGATTTGAAAACATCGTTGCTTGCTTTAAAAGTAGCACAATTCATTATGTTAAACCTTCAAAAGTATCTAGATATCCCTGCCCTAATGCCAAAGGAACTGCACACTGAATATGTTTTGCCGTTTGATTTCTATGTCTGGACCGCTGCATCAAAAAGGAGGGCTTCTACCCCGTTACTTCTCCGCTGCTTTCTTGTTCCAGTATGAAAAGCAGTTTGCTTTTCAACCCAATGGTATACTGTTTTTCTCAGACGCGGAGGGATACTGACTTGTTGTGAAAAGTAATTTACAATTCTACCTGTGGTATACGCTCAGTATATCACGGCTAAGAACCAATCAGATTGCTTGATTTGACTTGTCCGTTTTATAAATATATATATATATTAGGGCCGGGACTTTAATGCGTTAATTAAGATTAATTAATTACACAAAAATTAACGCGTTAAAAAAATTAGCGCATTTTAATCGCAATTATTTTTACACCGCGGAACGTTTCTCACTGGATGAGCTTCAGGGGTACCGATTATACTGGAGCCCCAACTAACGTTCATGACTTCAAACAACAACAAACCACAGTGAACAATAGTCAAACGTGAACGAAGAAGCTGATGAGACCGCTTTGGTTGGCCCCGTGGATGGGACATTTTGTTTTAAAAAACGGACGGATGGAAGCATCGATAAGAGCACGGTTGTTTGCAAATTATGCAAAAAGGAATTTGCATATCACCGCAGCACATCAAGCCTCAAGTATCACCTCAATGCAAAACATATAGCAGCTAGCGTGGAAGCTAGCGTGGACGTTAGCCCGACTCGGAGTACAAGGACCCACACCCAATTCGCGTTGATCAAACAGTGGCCTATGCAACAGAGATATTTTATTTTTCATCAGGATATTGGAAGAATAGGAGGGATTGAGGTCAATCACTGGCACTTTTTTATTTTATTTTAAATGGTACACTTTATGTTGAACTATTTATTACGTTGTTGGTGCAACTAGCACTCTATGTTGAACTGTTTATTGTTTTGGCCAAGGTTATTGAGAGAGTTGGACTGAAATTGATTAGATTTTTTAAATCAACTGTTGGTAAATCAACAAAGTCTGTTATGGCCTCTGAAGCAACAGAGAGATGTTTTCTAATAGTCAGGGTTTCCAATGTTCTGAATGTACTTGAAAGTATTGTGTTTTACTTAAAAAACAAAGTGTTATAGTTTACAGAAGGTCTACCTACCTATAGACTACCTGAATCTCTGAAATGTACTATATTCCTAAATATGCTATTGCTACACTTTATGGCAAAAATTGCACTTTTCTGTTGGTCTTTGTTAAATACCACCTTGAAAAAAATAAACAATGTTTTTGCTGCTTAAAGTCCTTATCTTACATTAAAAACTTTTTTTGGCAGTTGATTTCTGGGGGGTGTATGCAACAGATAGTCAATGTATGTTTCTTTATTTCATACTGAATAATATGTAAAAAAAGGAAAAATATTAGGTCCAATAAAAAAACGTTGCTTCTGGAAGCAGGCCATTTCGTGACGTCACGTGTGGTTCCCGGCTGCCGCTGTCTGGCTCCCTGCTGCCGTCCGGATCGACAGCCAATGCGCGCAGCCAGCGAGAGTTCAGTTTACAACTTAGATTAGGATATATAAATGATAAACAAATTTCAAATTGATGGTTCACTCACCCTGGACAGTGTTAGTTTTTTCACAGCTTTATCGGACCTGTGTTTCTTTTGTAGGGGTTCCGCCAAGGAGTCTGACATCACTTGTGTTTCACCCTGTTTACTATCGGACAGCGTTGTCTCCCGTTGGCCGCGAAATATCGACGATGCCTGGGGCTCAGCCTCGGAACGCGAGGAAGTCATTGGGGTTGAATCACCTGTCCTAATTGATGGAATTGCACCCTTTCTTATGTCCAACTGTTTTTTGAAACCCATCTTCCATTGTTGGTAGCCTTCAAAATCATCAGGGACAACTAAATGTGCCCCACAAATAACGCTGGTTTCACTGGCGCACTGCCAATTTTTTCTTGTGTTCCGCACAAATCGCTCCCATTTCTCCCGTAAAACCTTCTCTTTCGGGAACAAATGAACGGTAAAACCATCCCGATTGGTGTTGCTACACCCGCCAACGACACACCTCTTCACCATGATCCGGAAAAAACAAGACAAACTCGGAGATAAACACTGATACACAAAGTTGACATGCGGCTATACCAGCAATGCTACACTGTGTGATGCTGGGACGGGCTGAACTCACCAGGATTCGCGGAACCACACGTGACGTCACGACACAGCACCAAGCAGCGGCAAGTTTGAATCCAGACTTTTCTGGATACCTCTGAATTTGACCCATTTTCCCGATATTAACAAGTGATTTACAGCAAATAGGAAACGATATTCGATCTATATCACGTGTTACTGGAATAAGACCCAACAAGTTAATGCATTTTGAAACAGTTCTATGATCTTTCAGCTACAGTAAATTACGCAAGATAAGGACTTTAAGCTTATGTATTCAGTTATTATTCAATGGTATACTAAAATCCATGTGAAAAAAAATTAGCTTCTCACTGTTCTCAGGTCAAATATTTATATGTGATTAAAAATGCGATTAATTGCGATTAATTAATTACAAAGCCTGTAATTAATTAGATTAATTGTTTTAATCGAGTCCCGGCCCTAATATATATATTGTAGTGCCGAGAGATAGGGAGTCAGAGGCGGTGCATCGAAGGTGCAAAGTTGTCTTTAATAGAGAGCTGCAAAGGACATGTTGTCGGGTCGCAGCCCGGGACGACAAGAGGAAGAGCCAGGAGGGCACACAATATATATAAGGAACACACAACAGGTCCGTGTGGAAACAAAACGCCAATTGTAGTTCCATGTGTGAATTATGAACCAGTGTATCAATACGTGGTCACCACAATATATATATATATATATTTCCATTTATTTTTATTATATTGTTAATATTTAAAATAAATTATAATATATTTATATTTTATATATAAAAATCGGTCTCATGTTACCACTCTGTAAGCCAAGAGTTGTTAATTTAGCAATGCCTTAGCTTGAAGAACAGGGACACAACTAATGACAATAGCATATGGTGGTATATTGTAACGGAGGTGATCTCTGGGGCCATAGATCTCGGCCTCCATTACGGATTGTGTAGCTTCGTTGGTGGCGAAGTGTATGTTGTTTTTGCATCTGTCTGTGTTTTTAGTTTGTCTGTCTCTGTTTGCTAGTTTTGTTTTGAAAAGTGTTCCCCTTCCCCCTGTCTGTTACTGTTGATTGTGTGCACCTGGTGCCCTGTGTTGTCTCCTCCCCCCTCACCTGTATCCTGTTGGGTTGATTGTTCTGTGTGCATTTAGGCTCTGGGGTATTTCTGTTGGGCTGGTAGTGTATTGCGGCTTTCACACCAGCGCTTTTCCCGTTCTAGCTCCGAGCTAGAGCTTTTCTGGTTCAGCTCCGGTTTCCCTTTTCTGCCCCCGCTTTGTTCACACCGCCCAGAGCCCGACTGGTGCTGCCGCTGCTGCGTCATGACGTCACCGTTTACATCGCTGATTTGCTCCCCAACGGCATTACGGCGCTCACAACAGCAATGGGGGACTGCGTCGGGTCGATGATCGTGTTGCTTTTAATCACACGAAGCCAGATTAAATTAAATAACGACTTCTCCAACCTTATGCTTTTCTCCAGAGTGCTGTGATTCATTGTTTATTAATGTGTTTCAGCGGCATTTACCGACCGCTGCAGTGCTGGCTGCTCTTCCACGGGAGTTTATTCTCCCGTTGGCTCACGGTTAGCTCACACTGCAGCGGCCGCTCTAAAGTATTCACTGTCCGACTGTCACACAAGCAGCTGATACATATCCTCAGTTCCCCTTAAGTGAATGTGTGTCAGTCTGAATTGAAGCTGTTTGGCATCACAACGCTAAAGTTTCTCTGGTATAAAATGGGTGATGTTAGCATAGCAACCAAAGCTAAACTGACTACTTGCTATTGCTATCCTATTGAGTCATAAACCGTTTTTTACAGTCGTATTTTTATTATGATTCTACTTGTGATAGTCGGACACGACAATCTGTGCAGCCCATGTATTGATTCCATCCGATAGCTGCTATAATACAAAACAAAACGTCTGCCTCTCTCCACAATGATCAATAACAGTGAACGATGGTCAAAGTAAGGTACAAATAAACAGAATCACACGAAGCCTGATTATTGTTGCCCAATTAAACTGTGAATATTCACTCAAATAAATACAATATATAATAAAATAAACATTAAGGTGCAGCATTTCGATGAACTGGAATAATCTGTATTTGAACTGTACTGTACTAGTACCTAAGCAGCCAGTTTGACATTATGACTTGCTTGTCATTGTATTTTCATGTTTTTTTAAAGAAAAATGAACTTGTCCAAATTGCTTGCCAAAAGGGCAGATCTGCTAGCACTAACAATGTCTCCTGCTGTGGAGAACACACTCTCGCTAGGGACAGAGGTAGCAGATACAGCCAGGTAGTGCTTTGCTAACATGGCAACATAAGGATATTTGGCATTTGTAATAGCTTTGGCTCGGTATGAACTTTTTGCGAGTGGTGGAGGCTTAAATGCTAGTGGGAGTTAATAATAATAATAATAATAATAAATTCGATTTATAAAGCACCTTTCATTTCTCACAGCAATCCCAAGGTGCTACAGGAGGCATAATAAAAACAAACAAAATAAACAAAAGTTTAATCAAAAGCTTTTTTGAAAAGAAAGGTTTTTAAGCCTTTCTTGAAGGCATCAGTGGTCTGTGGAGTCCTCAGGTGGTCTGGGAGGGAATTCCACAGGTGAGGAGCAGCTGCACAGAAAGCCCGATCCCCCATTGTGCGGAGTTTGGTCCTCGGGGGGCGAAGCCGATGATTAGTTGTGGAGCGGAGGTTGCATGTGGAGGTTTGAGATGTGAGAAGTTCCTTCAGGTATGGAGGAGCGTTCCCGTGGATGCAGTTGGGTTTGCACTTCAGTCTTTTTTCTTTTGGTACCGGTGATATTCACGTTTGGGTGATGCCTTTTCAAATGAGTGTGCAAGTTTGATGTATTGCCAGACGCGTAACCAATTTTAGTTGAAAAATGCAGACAAACAGCTTTGGTTCGGTCCACCTGTCTTTGTCCGTCATCCTTGTACGTAACTGCGAAGCCAAAATGTTCCCAAACCGGAGACTTCAATGATGCTGGAGGATTTTCGAGCTCAATTTTATCTGCGTTCGCTATTTCGACAGTTCCTCAAATTACTGACTACATTTGAACGGATCCCTGTGACCAGCTCTCATAGTGTGCCTCTTGTCCAATGAAACGACTTGGTCGCTCTATGACGCGTTGAACCCAATGTGAGCAAATTACTCTGAATGCTGCGAATACGTACAAATCAGAGTTCCCGTTAGTTGGTAATTACCGGACTACGAACGGTAAAATATGCTGAAGACCGGCAAATCTAAATCTCTCCGGTCATTGTGTCCGGTCAAAATATATTTCCCCTTAGCGCAATACCGCATCAGTTGCGCCAATTATGTGACAGACAAAAGAGTATGTGACAGACAAGAATAGTCAATTCTAATGTCTAACACGTAATGTGGAGAAAGAGATGTCCTGTATGGGTTGATTGTGCGTTGATCTGTTTGTAATGCCTCTGGGTTCCGGTCGGCATGTAAACAAATGCATAATGCTGCGCTATACTTTGCGGCCTCACCCGGTTGCATAGCGACTTCACCTGGTTGCATAGCGACCTCACCCAGTTACATAGCGGCGCTTATTGTTTAGGTGTCTTTTAATAAGCAGGTAGTCATATCATTAGCTAGATCTGATCGATATGGACATAAACGCGAGTGAAGTCTAATCTGACGGGAGAGAGAGGTCAGTTGCTGTTGACGAGTCGACACGCAGCTCTGCATGATCACATGCAGCGGTGAGCGGAACAAAACATACTTCAGGTTAGAATATCACACGTAGCTATTTTAATTACCTCTCAAACTACCTAAACTAGTTATAGATATGTTTAGTTTTACTGTCGGGTCACTCATTACTGATCCGCGAGTTGCATGATACTGACGGGCTGAGAGGGAAAGAGCGCTCCGTTTATTATTCCCGTGTTATTGTAAGTTACTGTACACTTTTGAATAGTTAATCTACTATAATTAGTTTGTTTAATATCATATCAATTTGTTTTAAAGCTCAATAAATAACAAAGAAGACCTTTGACCGGCACTTTTCTCATTGTGTCCGGAAGATTTAATCTATAACGGACACGTTGACCGGCGAAAAAATATTCTAACGGAAACTCGGTACGAATAGGTATACCGTTACACCCCTACGAGTGACGTGGTGTTGATGCTCCAGGAGAGGTCCTCAGTGATGTGCACCCCCAGGAATGTAGTGCTGCTCACTTGCTCCACAGCAGCACCATATATGTAATTATATAATATTTACTGTCATTATTTATATATATATATATATATATATATATATATATATATATATATATATATACAATGGGTATCAGATATATACAAATATATAAAAAACATATCTATGATGTGTTTTGCTCAAAATATCAAACAGATCATGCATTTTAGACATCCATTTTAGACATGCCTCATATCCCTCTGTTTCAGCCGTGTTAGAGAATGGCTGATTCTCTGCAGGCCCCGCCCCCTTTTGAGCAGCAGGCAAACTGTGGCCGTTTCTCAATCTCGAGGATTCTGGCCAATATTTCAAGGATACTACGTCATCGAGTGCCGCCGAAGGACTGTTCCAATCCCCAGCATACTTGGAATTCCACCGAGGCCGCGTCCTTGGTTTGGGGGAAATTTCGAGGCTGCACATGGGTAGACTTCGCGTCCTTAAAATCCCCACAATGCTTTGCGCACGGATCAATTAAAAAACCCTTGCGGAGAATTGCTGAACCGACGCAGCACACATTTAAATGTAAGTAGCCTATGCAGGGGCGTAGCTGGAAATTCTGGGCCCCATGAAAGAATCTATTTGTGGGCCCCCAATCCATGCGAGTGCGCATTAGCGCGCACGCTAAAAAAAATGTGGCCATTTATTTATTGATGAAAACGCATAATATGGTTTTTACCTATACATTCGGATCAGCAGTTCAGCACCAGTTCAGGATGTCGCATTGCGTTCATCTTCAATGAATGGACCAATGCAATAGTCTACCAAACAACCTTGAGTTGCACTAGCTAGGCATATTTTCCCCTATTCTTGTGACAATGTTTTCTGATACTCAACATACAAAAGCTGTTACTTGTCCTGTCTCTCTGTAATCCCATCTCCAACACAAATAGTCTACTCAAGCACACTATTAGGTTGACAGACACTTACATTTTGATGTGCTCTGAAGTATACAATCGTTCCCTGCTTGGATATACCTTTTACGAAGCAGATTTTGAACTGTCGCGGGCAGAGCACTAGCTTTTTTGCTGTAGCGGCCGGGTTGCTGCCTTTCTCAGCAGAGTGCTAAAGCCCTACCTGTTACACGCGCAAGTAATTCGAGGAGGCGCGAGTGACAAGTGTTGAGTTATTGGTGGGGACAATTCAGGATTCTTGGATACTGGTGGGGTCAGAACCTTGCGTCCACCCCCAAAACGACACGATGAAACCCAACCTCGAAAACCCTGTTGAAGTTAATGAACTGTAATGGACTGCAAGAAATCAACATGCACTGACTATCAACTTTATCTTCTGTCTATTTAATTGAAAATTACACCCAATACAGGAATGAACAAACAAAAAATCTCAACATTCTTTGACTTATTAAATTAAGATTTGAACAACACAAGGACAAAAGTATAAATTAACTGAAGATTTGAACATAATT
Organism: Notothenia rossii; assembly: GCF_949606895.1. Classification (NCBI taxonomy): domain Eukaryota; kingdom Metazoa; phylum Chordata; class Actinopteri; order Perciformes; family Nototheniidae; genus Notothenia; species Notothenia rossii. The sequence continues at coordinate 44,757,069 of NC_136907.1, read as the reverse complement.
ATAAAACAATAAACTCTCAGGACATGAACACACTTACAGCAAACAATGAAAAATGTAGTGCGAGAGGACTATGCATCAGATAGTAATTGTTCACAATGTGGGCTGTAGCCTGTCAGCTTACTATAGGGAAACATCCCACAATCCTGTCATAGACTGGATTTTTATTCCTAAATCCCGAACGCCAATCGCCGGACCTTCTTGGTGGCAAAATCTTTTACGAGCTCTTTGAAATCAAGTGACAGAGCCAGCTTGCTTTCAATCGATAACATTGCAAGGCTGTTCAACCTCTCTTGCGACATGGTAGATCTTAAATAGCTCTTGATAAGTTTCAACTTACTAAATGATCTTTCACCACCAGCTACGGTAACTGGGAGCGTCAAGAAAATTCTGAGGGCAATGCAAACGTCTCCAAAAATGCTCTGGAGTTCCATCTTGTATATTGCATTCAGTAGATCAAGAGAGCTACAATCAGGGGGGAAAGTGGCAGAAAATATTTTATTGAGATGCCTTATCTCACTCTCAAACTGATCTGTGAGATCCTGTGAGTATTTCTCCCTCAGTGGCTGACACACAGAAGCCATGACACTGTCACTCAACTTCCCAATTTTAAGTATGGCAGCAAATTCTTCAACAATATTTGCTGTTGTTTGGAACCGAGTGTCCAAGTCACTTATGATCTGGTCCATGGCAGTGAGAAACACAGTGTTACGGAATGTTGTTTCTGGCCTATCCTCCTGACCTGTTCCTTCAGCAGTTTCATCATGAAACCTCTTCCTCCTCCTCTCACGGCAAAGTTCTTTTTTGAAATGAGGTGGAACCTCCATTTCCTTAGCTACCATTGATGCCTCAGACAGAATAGCATCCCATCCATTTCTGAGAGTCTGCATCTCATCTCTTAGTGCAGCAACATTACCTGCCTCCACCTCTATTGAGATTTTCCCTGACTGGAGTATCACATTTCTGTCATCAATAGATTGCAATACTTTCACCCAAATGGTGAGAAGGACAATGGCATCAAATGACATGAGGTAGTTCCTCAGACCAACAGCTTCAGATCTGGCCTCACCTGTGAGACTGCATGAGCTCAGTATGGTAGCAAGGGCTTCAATGACACCAGGTAGGTGCTTTGCTACAGGTTTCACAGCATCAATTCTCGCACTCCAGCGAGTGTCAGATAGCCTATGTACAGAGCAACCTGTTTTCTTTTTGTATATAGACCAACGAGATGGACTGGCACTTACAAATGTGTAGAGGCGGTTAATGTAACCAAAAAAGTTGGATACTTCAGGGCTCGATTCTGCAGCATGCACGCCTACCAGATTCAACGTGTGGGAGGCACAAGGTGAGAAAGTAGCAAGATTATTATTTTTCAGTATTTGTGCTTGGACTCCCTTGATTTTCCCTGACATATTCGCCCCATTATCATACCCTTGCCCCCTGCAATCACTAATGTCTATCCCTAGATCCAGAAGCACACTCTCCATCATGCCTGCTATTTCACATCCTGTTTTTCTGTTGAAATCTTTGAATTCAATAAATCTTTCAGTGATCTCCCATTCGCCTGTGTCTTCATTATAATGTACATATCTTATGAGCACAACATTTTGCTCGGTGTGGGAAATGTCAGGCGCTGCATCACAAATGATTCCATAGTATATGGCATCCTCCCTTTCCGTCAGAATGGTTTTTAAAACCTTTCCCCCACACAATTCAATAAACTCGTTCTGGATGTCTGGGCTCAGATAATGAGTTAGCTGGCTTCCTTTTTTGGATGTCCTGATTTTGTCTAAGTGGTCTTTCAAGAGTGGATCATATCGTGACAAAAGTTCTAGCGTACCTACAAAATTTCCATTGTGGACATCGCCCAAAGCATGCGTTTTACCTCGGAAAGCTAAATTCCTCGTTGCCAAGTGCAGAGTGACATCAAGGAGTCTCTGCAAGATAGCTTTGTTTTTCTCAATTTCAGACTGTAGCTCTCTCTGCAACTGATGATCAACGCCACATGCAGTCATAACCGAACACTGTAGGTGTTTCCATCGCAAATAACAGTCCCTGTGATTCCTACTTGTTTCATGGCTTGGGAATTTATCATACATGCGACCCCACTCGACGTCACACATCTTGTATCCCTGGTCACTACTCAAAGCACTAAGAGAGGGTATTTTTTGCTCCTTGGAGAAAAGAACACATGGTATGCAGAACAGTGCATTTGCACTTTCACTGTGAATCAACCAGTCCCTTTTCACTTTTCCCCTACCCTTATCTGCTTTGGTGTATTTCAAGTAATCTGGAAATCTCTTTCCCTTTGAATCATGTGGAATTTCTTGATCTGTTTCTCGCATTGCTAATTTCTTTACAATAGTTGCCCTGTCCTTGTCACTCATCCTAGCTGGGAACAACCCTGGGTCAAGTGATAGCAGATCTTCTACCTCAGACACCACTACAGGTGGCTCAGTATCTGTGGCATCCTGTGTCGGAGCCTCACTTTGTCCCTGACATTGACTGTCCATAGCTGCTTCCTCCTCATCTGTGCTGCTTTCATGGTCCTCGACCTCTTCTTGTACTGGTACCTCTGCCTCTTCACCTCTGCTCTCCTCGTTGGCTGCCTTGCTCGAAGGCCCTGGCTCTAGAGTATCCATAGTGTACATAATTTATAAAATGCCCTATAATAGTAATAACACAGTACAGCTCGAGCTATCTCTTAATTGTTATAATAATAATAATAATAATAATAATAATAATAATAATAATCATTTGTATAGATATTTTTCAATTGCTCAAATCTAGCTATAGCTACTGTAACAACCTCAATTTAATGTGCCAGTGGTCAATGGTATTGCAATTACTGGAAGAACTAGAGTAACTAAATGTGAATATTACCTAAAGTTGTATTCAATGCATGGTAAGCATATTTAAAATCTGTTTGTTAACCCCAAGCCCTGCTGCTTTACCTCCCTCTCCTTCAACTGGGAACCGGCCTGAGGGAAGGGGTACTGATCCTGAAGCCGCATCTGTGCATTAGAGCAGATGTGATTAGCATGTAACATTATACAGGTTAGGTTAGCTAGCCATAGCAAAAGGGCATAGCTGCTGGATACAAATTCACTGGGCTCATCGACACTCATCTAATTTTTGATAGCAACAGGTAGCTAACGTCAGCCACAAAATGTTGGCTAAGCTGTTATGGGCTTCAAAACCAGTTCTGTGAATAAATACCTTTCTTGTGAAAATACTTGGTGACTATCTGTCGACCTCTTTTATTATTTTCCTCTTGCTGACGTTTTTTCTTTCGTTTCTGAGCTCCTGATTCATGAGCTGTAGAGGACATTTTCCTGTCAGTCTGTTCAAGCTGCAAGCTGCTGGTGCACTGCTGTGCCGCCTAGTTATAGTTGAAAGTGGGGGTGCAAGATTAGTAACTGGCAGGCAAGGGGTGGTTTGGAGTGGGTCAGGCACGACCACCTCCATGGCAGAATTGTTTTAATTTAATGAACACCTGTACGTGCAATTTCCTGCAATATAGAGCACAGAACTGTCTCAAAATCCTATGGGATCCTAAAGGATTCCTATAGGGTTCCAAAAACGTATAGAGATTCCTATAGCATTTTTTGACTAGGGATGTTATCCTAGGTCTCTTTCTCACTTCCTCTGCCTCCTCCCTGAGTCTGCACAGTCACCACATCATTCTACATTAAGGAGAGCAATACACTTATGAGTACACTGAACTGGTTTGAATACACAATCTTTATGCTACTCTGTAAAGAAAGGGAGAGAGGGGGGAATATATTATCCAAGTATTTGTGTCTTAATTTGTTATGTTATCCTACACTTTAAGCTGACTGATATTTCCATTACCTGTAACTCTTGTGTCTCTTTCTCTCCTTCTCTGCCTCCTCCCTGAGTCTGCACTGTCACCACCACATCATTCTACACAGGAGAGCAATACACGTATGAATACACTGAACTGGGTTGAATACATGATTTTTTATTTTTTCTGCCATGTTCTACCTGGTTGGCTGGCTGGCCACACACACACACACACACACACACACACACACACACACACACACACACACACACACACACACACACACACACACACACACACACACACACACACACACACACACACACACACACACACACACACACACAGTGTGCAGGTTAGTTACAGTAGGAGATGGGCTTCTATCATATTATCTTCTATCATTCTATAATTCCTTCTTCTTTTATTTTCATTTCAGGTAGTTGTACCTTAAGAGAATTGAAGGCTGGCATCTGTAAATGCAGATAGATATAAGTACTTTATTCTTATTTTATTATCATTATTTTCTTTCCAATGAAATGAAATCAGAAAATAAGTGGTATATGATGGAAAATATGAAAGTCAATGCTTGAAGGAAAATGGACTTCGGAAAAGTTTTTTATTTTGTATTTACTGTTCTGTAAAAGTCTTGTCGAATGCAATGTTTTATGTTTTGTGTGGACCCCAGGAAGACTAGTTGTTGTCATGCAACAGCTAATGGGGATCCTAATAAACTCAAACTCTAATGGGCTTCGATCTACCAGGTAGCTAGCTAGTCAAACACACACACTGGTTGATGTTACTAGCTAGCTAGCAAACGTCAGCTAACCGCTAGCTAACATAAAGAGTGACCTGTAATTCAATGCAGCGAAAATGAAGAGAAGGTGATGATTATAAATGTGTTTTATTGTATTGAGTGGTAGAAGTAAAGACATGTCTAACATATTCTTTGTTTGAACAACTTACTGAAAAGGTCTGCCACCAATGACAGACTGTTCGCGGTGATTTACACTCAGCCTACCTGCATCAGGACTGCTGTGGGTGGGAGGCAGTTGATCAAACCATTGTGAGCGAAATGCGGGGGGGGGTCACAATCTTTGGAAACTTAAAAACTCGCTATTAAGTGTCTATAATCAGCACAAGTTCTTTCATTGCGTATTATTAATTCGATTGAAATTACACACTTATGTTTACAGTGATATATTGGGGGGGAAATGTCATATTTTTCATATGATCAAAAAGTGGGGGTGCAAAAGCACACGTTTGCTCCCCCAAGGTCAATTGTGGGGATGCACCTGCTCCGCTTGCTCCATTGCTCAGGCGCCCATACCATGCAATGAATGAAGGGAGGGGTGCTCATTCTGTCAAACAGAGTAACAAGCACCTGTTTGTTTCTTTTGGGACGTTTTTTTTTAATACAGGCAATTATACTTTTGAGTCATTTACATTAACTTACTTTAGGATAATAATAAAACCATATTAATAAAAAGATAATAATAGTGTTCTCTGGGCCCCCCCCCAGTGCTGGGCCCTTGGAATCATCCTAACCTCCCCCCCCCCCAGCTACGCCCCTGAGCCTATGTAGTGGCGTAGAACATGTGTTGGTAAATATGTTACTTTGTTTCCAAAAATGTGTTCCGTGAAAGTAAAGCAAGTTCATAATTAGATAGACATTGTGAGTTATATATTTTCGGTACAGTTTATGTTGAAACCATTAGAGTGGCACACTTGTTAGCCTGTTCCATTCTTCTTCGTTTTTCCGAAGCCGTGGCTTGGAAGCATACTTGCTTCGTTTCTGAAGGAAGTGACTTGGAAGTACGCGACTACCAAGCCAGCATCCTCGCGATTGAGAAACACCTGGGAGTTCTGTGAAGAGCTGTCTGCTCTACTCAGATGCAGCTAAATGCTGCAGTGATTAAACACCATATCATGTTCCAAACCACTTCAAGGATATTTCTGAAACAACTATTGAGCTCAAATGCTTATTTTCTTGCGGGTTTACTACAAGGTGAATTCCTTTTTTTTAGTTTCTGCTTTTTTTTTTTACACATACTCTCCAGTACAGGTTAGATCTGTGTTAGCGATGCTTGCTAATGTAAACACAGACCATATTACGTCCAAAACACGTCGCTCATTGTTTGTCTGTCACTTTCCTTCAATCGCCATCTGTCTTTGTCTCTCTTCGTCTCTCTTCGTCTATCTTTGTCTATCTTCGTCTATCTTCGTCTCACTCCATCTCCTGCCGCCGTCTGTCTTCGTCTCGCTTCGTATCACTCCGTTCACCTGATTACCCCACCCCCTCCCTGACAAGGGCGCCGGAAGCGGGGGGCCACTTTTCAGCCCTGCCACACATTTTCGCACACTGTACAAATCCCGTTTCAATAATTCCCCTCTACTCTAAAGTCGCATCTAAAACGCGATCTGATCTAGCTGTGAGTATTTTGTTATTTTTTATTGTTATATTCAATCTCACTAGCTACAGGCATTTTTGAAGCTTGTAAAGGGAAGATGACAGCTCTCACTCCCCACTCTGCTTTTCCACAGCGCCGCTCCCCCTTCCTCCCGCTGAAATTATGAATGTAAGGTGTATAGTAATCATAGATAACACGACAGGGTCCGTTACAGTTTGTTTTTATCTGATTTTAAATAAAGAAAGTCTTGGCTTTCAGAATATTAAACTCGTTTCGGCAAATTCAGATGATAAATACAACTTTGAAAGCTTGTAACGGCATAATTACAAGCAGAGAACGGAGTAACTTTACGTCATGCAGGCATAATAACAGCCGGAGTTTCTCGTGAGTGTTTTTCCCGGGAAACAAACGCAATACACACAAACGCAAAAATACACAAACACACACGTATATACACGCGGCGCGGAACACTGTACAAATCCCGTTTCAATAATTCCCCTCTCTACTCTAAAGTCGCATCTAAAACGCGATCTGATTCTAGCTGTGTATATTTTGTTATTTTTTATTGTTATATATATTCAATCTCAGTAGCTACACATATTTTTAAGCTTGTAAAGGGAAGACCACAGCTCGCCTCTCACTCTGCTCTTCCACAGCGCCGCCCCCCCCTCCCTCCCGCTGAAATTATGAATGTAAGCATATAATAATCATAGATAACACGGCAGGGTCCGTTACAGTTTGTTTTCATCTGATTTCAAATAAACAAAGTCTTGGCTTTCAGAATATTAAACTTGTTTCGGCAAACTCAGATGATAAATACAGCTTTGAAGCTTGTAACGGCATAATTACAAGCGGAGAACAGAGTATTTAACCTTTATTTAACCAGATAAAAAGCATTGAGATAAAATCTCATTTACAATGCTGACCTGGCCAAGAAGGCAGCAACGTTACACATAACACATAACACAAACATATAAAATACAGAGAACATAACTAAGAAAACAAAAGACGAAAAAAGCAGTTACTACATTGTGCACATTAGGACAGTAAGAAAGGCACTACTTATTACTGCAAGAACAGCTGGTGGTAAGGACTTCTGACAACTTCAATTTAAAACAGGCTATAGAGACAAGTGCCGTCAGTTTGAGGCGTGATTGAAGGTCATTCCAAGACCAAGGACCATAATAAAAGAGACTCCTTTTTCCAGCCTCAGTCCGCACAGCAGGAACCTGGAACCGTATCCAGGCACTGGATCTGAGGTTGTAAAAGTTGCAAACTGGAGCAAATCTGGCACATATGTAGAGTGGAAGCTTTCCTAAAATGGCTTTATACATTAATAAAAACCAATGCTGCATCCTACGCATAGTGAGTGAGGACCATCCAGTTAGGCTATACAGCGTGCAATGATGAGTCCTATAGGGTGCATTTGATATATAACGCAGTGCAGCATGGTAGAGTGGGTCAAGTTTGGCCAAGACAGTGGGACAGGCAAATCTATAAATGGTGTCACCGTAGTCCAGCTGGGACAGGAATAAGCCAGAGTAACTTGACGTCACAGCAGGTATAACAACAGCCTGTGTTTCTCGTGAGTGTTTTCCCCGGGAAACAAACACAATACACACACACACTCGCAGGCTTCCCCCAGACCACTAATCCATACGAAAATATCTTCCCTCCGTAGTATTTTGACCATTTGCTCCGCTAATATCAGATCGATCCAGAGAAGAGGACACTTTAAAGTCGTTGAAACCCGCAGGTGACTTGGAGGAAAGTCTCCAAATCCATCTTCTTTCAGCTGCTCTCCTTTGGCCAAGGGACCAGGATGGGTTTGATTCGAGACCCGAGATCAACAGGTTGGAGATAGTGTGTCGGATGAAGTGGGCGGCCAGTAATTTATTGTTGTTGATTTTCTTAAATTTGGTAAAGATGTTGATAAAGTCTTTGTTTTAAAGTTGCTCCAGTTTCTCCTACATACATTTTCTTACAATGCTTGCATTCGCATATGCCAAATTGGTGGAGAGGAGGGTAAAAGGCTGCCAGATCGGGGCCCCCTGGCCCGGGACCGTGTATGTGAGGGTTAGGCTAATGTTGTGAATCGAGTGGCCTGTGTTCGTCGTCCATAACATACGCCTGCCCATACCATAACCCCACCACCACCATGGGCCACTCGATTCACAACATTACCCTAACCCTAACCCTAACCCTAATCCTAACCCTCACACCAGATACTGACTGGTTTCCGGACCCCCCCAGACGACCCCAATAAAGCAAAACTGCACGTTTCAGAGTGGCCTTTTATTGTGGCCAGCCTAAGGGACACCTGTGCAATAATCATGCTGTCTAATCAGCATCTTGTTATGCCACACCTGTGAGGTGGGATGGATTATCTCAGCAAAGGATTAGTGCCCACTATCACAGATTTTTTCAGATTTGTGAACAATATTTGAGAGAAATGGTTATTTTGTGTATGTAGAAAATGTTTTAGATCTTTGAGTTCATCTCATGAAAAATGGGAGGAAAAACAAAAGTGTTTTGCGTTTATATTTTTGTTCAGTGTAGAAAGAATATATACACTTGCATGTCAGAAGACTAGCGCAGAAGAAAACTAAATACAGTCAATCTAAACTTAAATGTAACAACTGGAAGGTCAAATCCCTGACATCCAACAGCGAAGCCAGATGAACCCAAAAGCAGCAGCTATGCGGCCGCAGAAACTGTCAAAACCGCCGTCGCCCCCACCGCCGTCGTTGAACCGAAACAGGCTGGTTCCGACTGCATGGAGGTTTGTTGTCTGGTCATTGAGGCGGGTAAAGCTGTACAGCTAACTGTCGAAAAAAAGGAGACCGCTAGATTATTTGGGCAAAGAGAAAGGTACTTCAACGCAGAATGGTACACAAACAGAGAGTGGTTAATTATTTGCAAAACCACTAAACGATACTGATAAACTGCGATGTTAACAACCTCATGATAACCTCTTTTTTTTAACTTAGGATCATACCTGTGTTTAGTCTAGAAAAAGGTAGGCTAAATGTGTGCATTTTATTATAAAGTTGTAGCCTATATTTACAGACTGTTGCAAAAACTAAGAAGCTTAAATCAGGTTTAAAACTTGTTAGAGTTGGTGAGGTCCTGATAATTTATTCCGGGAAATTACTCTGACCTACTAATTGACCTAACCAAAGTTATTGAGTCTATGTAAGTTTACTGGTTGGCTCAGATCCACCAACGTCAGCAAGATCTCACCTCTATTAACTCCCCGAAGAACCAGGTTCAATTAACTGCTGTTTCAATTCAGAAAACTCTCTTAAATCTGTTTAAGCGATCCCGAAGGATTTTGATATCAGTAAATGAGGTGTGGTCCTACCTAAAAGTGAGTGTGGCAGGGTGCAATCTTACCTTTGAAGCAGGAGAGGAGAGCGCAGATGTCTTTTAAGTTGTCCCAATGCAAAAGCTGGGATCAGTTTATGTGAAGAAAATTAGGTCCAAACTAATACAGGGTTTTTACCTTCTCTCTTTACAACATTATAATCATACTAAACATATCATGCTGGGATCATTTTCTAATCTAAAACCTTAATTCATAGTTCACACATTAAAGTCTTCTGACAAAATTCAAAAGGAATTTCCTTGTGGTGGCGAAGGTTCTCTAATTAGTTCTAAAATCCTGACACATTTAAGAATGGGATTCAGGTACCATTAATTCTAAGATCCTGACACATTTAAAATGGGATTCAGGTACCATTAGCTCTAAGATCCTGACACATTTAAAATGGGATTCAGGTACCATTAGCTCTAAGATCCTGACACATTTAAAAATGGGATTCAGGTAACACTAGCTCTAAGATCCTGACACATTTAAAAATGGGATTCAGGTACCATTAGCTCTAAGATCCTGACACATTTAAAAATTGGATTCAGGTACCATTAGTTCTAAGATCCAGACACATTTAAAAATGGGATTCAGGTAACACTAGCTCTAAGATCCTGACACATTTAAGAATGGGATTCAGGTAACACTAGCTCTAAGATCCTGACACATTTAAAAATGGGATTCAGGTACCATTAGTTCTAAGATCCTGACACATTTAAAAATGGGATTCAGGTAACACTAGCTCTAAGATCCTGACACATTTAAAAATGGGATTCAGGTACCATTAGTTCTAAGATCCTGACACATTTAAAAATGGGATTCAGGTAACACTAGCTCTAAGATCCTGACACATTTAAAAATGGGATTCAGGTAACACTAGCTCTGCATTCAATACACAGAGATTTAAGCAAAATTTACCCAGCTCGAGAGAACCTTACCGAGAGCAAAAACCCAGCTCTGAGGGCCAGAGCCTACCGGGAGAGAGTATACCAGGGGAACCCCCCTCTCTCTCTTTCTCTCCCAAAAAGCCAGTCTCTTTATGCTCAAAAAACCGGATAGAAAACCCCCAAAACACCTCCTCCATACCCAACCAATGAAAACAACTGGGCATGGCCACTGATGTACAGGACTGGACATATTCTATTGGCTATGGCATAAGACACACCTTCCCATGTTTGTGTAAAAAAGGACATGACCAGACATATTCTATGGCTATGACATAACCACCTTTTTGAGGCCTCAATGTATTTCTCCTTAAGTCCGGAGCCCCCCTCCCTGTATACTGCTGTGAGAGGAGAGGGAAGAAACTGCCTACTCTTTTTTCAGAGAGTAAGGCATAAATCATTATAGGCCTTACACTCAATTTAACAAACCACTTTGTTTTGTTTATACTGTAAATATAGAAAAACCTAAAATATGAAGCATTTTCATTGTGGGTTGTACAAGAATATAATTGATTATATTTGATTATAACTAACTTTCGTTTTAAGTATTCAACATACTATGAATATCTCAACACCCTCTTTTTAAAACGCAAAGTTATCAAAACAGCAACAACTAAAATTGTAAGCATACATATTCAAAAACCATCAAGAAGCATTCTCATTATGGGTTTATAAAAGAATATGATTGATCATATTTGATTTATAATTAACTTTTGTTTTAAGTATTCAACATACTATGAATATCTCAACACCCTCTTTTTAAAACGCAAAGTTATCAAAACAGCAACAACTAAAATTGTAAGCATATATACATATTCAAAAACCATCAAGAAGCATTCTCATTATGGGTTTATAAAAGAATATGATTGATCATATTTGATTTATAATTAACTTTTGTTTTAAGTATTCACTTGAAAATATGAAGATCTCAACACCCTCTTTTCAAAATGCAAAGTTATCAAAACAGCAACAGATAAAATCGTAAAGACACATACATATTACATACGTAAAACTTCAAGCATCAATATCATTAAAAGTTCTTCAGTATGTGTAATAAGGACGAACTTTTGATGAACATGGTGTGGAGAACACCGAAAACATAGTACCTCACTGGAATGTTCTCGTTATCACATAGGTCAGGCACCAGAGTAAAAAGAGTCATGATGATCATAGATTTGTGTGCGCACCCCCACTCTGCCTGGCACTTGCAGGAGCGGGGGGCCTATCTGTTGTTCCGGTGTAGACTCCTAAATCCATGTTGCTATCCGATGTAAATCCTTGACCCTGACCATGGAGGAGTTGAGGTTCCTCCCTGTCGGTGTGTGTAGATTCACTTGGTTGACTTTGTGACAAGGTCAATGAGGCCCCACACAATGATAGCACAAACGAGGAACCAGAGGCATATGAAACAGCTTAGCTGGCACTTGCTCATGACATCCTGTGTGTGCAGTGTGAGATTAGGTGTATGTGGTGCGAGTATGGTGCTGGTGGTGACTTGGCACGTCACTTGTTGTCGTCTTCTTCTACCGTCTCTCCTGGCCTGTGACTACGACTTTGCAGTGGCTGGCACGGACCCACGTGGCTCTCTCGGCGACCTTGACCGCTGTCTGGGTGACGAGAAGCACCTGGTAGGGACCTTGCCAATGGTTGGATTTCCAGCTCTTTCTCCGGAAGTCCTTGACCAGCACGAAGTCGCCGGGTTGGAGATGGTGAAGTGGACCAGTGGCAGGGGTAGGTAGGGTTGCTGCTACCTGGCGTCTGATATCTGATCATGCAGTTATCAGGTAGTCGTCGTCCTTTTTAGGAAATCCACTGCAATCTGAGTGGCTCAGCGGGTAGAGATGCAGCCTGTCCCACATAGCTGGAAGAAACATCATCCTCCACTGGCAGGGCTACAGGTGACTCAGCCGCTGATCCATGCTGCACAGGTTTCCTGGGTCCAGGAGTTGGCTTCACTTGAGGCACTGTGACTGAAGTTGTCCCGCTAGGCAGGTTAAAATCCTCTTGTTAGATTGCTGAGGTATAAATCTCAACAATATAGCTAAGATCAAGTATAAATTATTTCTCTGATTCATAAAGAGTTGTTTCAGTTAAAAAAATTAAAAAAATTATAAAAAATAAAAACTTCACCAAGGACTTTTTCACAGTGTCATGTATTCCATATTGCTCTGGAATTTCTATAGACAGCAAGTTCATTGTTTCTCCTCTTACTCAGTTGGCCTCTAACGGCAGAAAGCACTGGGCCATAATTTACTCTTATCAGTTTAACGACCTGACAGCCCTACACCTCCATGCTGTGTGAAAATCACAATTTAAATGAATACTGTTGTAGGGTGTATGAATATAACAATTAACAATAACTGGAGAGAAAAACTAATAGTGTAAAATTAAAACCAACGAGAAAAATAATATAAAGCTTCTTTTACCATTTCCTCTTTGATACTGAGGTATTCTCCCTTCAAGCTCTAATGATCCATATGCTAATGAGCAGAGTTTCGTCTTGCCATCTTTCTTTGCATAATTCAATAAAGATTCTAACAGTTGTAATACTAAATCGTCTGCAATTGAAATATTGCTTGTTACTCAGATTTAAATTCCCTCTTTTGCTCTATAAAATATCCCTTGGTACAGAATTTACCAAGACAAATTCTAAATTATTGCAGGAAGATCCCACAAAAAGCCCTCCTCTCCTGTGGAAGAAAGCACATAAATCTGCCACGTGTGTGTGCAAAACATGTCATGTGATGTGAGACTGATAGCATCAATAGTGGATTGGTAGGCCGCAGTCATATTCCTATCTGGATTCTAAACTCAGTTGGCTCGGGTGAACCGGTCCTCTCTTCAGGAGTGAAACTACATTCCCAGAGATTGACGTCACTGTATCCAAACCTTCTAATTTAGTTTTAAGCTAACCCTTCTCTGGACTTCGCCCCTTTCTAGTCACCCATACACAATTTCTGAACTTTAAACGGAAAAGGTGTGATAGTTGGATATGACCTGACCCTTGCCCATAGGTAGCTTTTCCATACATATAGGAATATATTCAGCCTTGTCAAATTGATTGGAATGTCCCAATTTGTTTTACAGTTTTTTATACTCCACTCTTTGGCTGCTCTAACACCTGATACTTATATGGTAAAGACCAGATAGGTGTGATTCCCTTTATCCTGCAAGAGTGACAAAACTTTCTCATTTTTAAAGTGAGTGGCATTATCCATTCTTATTCTCTCAGTTTTTAGGAAAAATACTTATATGTTCCCCCATTTTAGCAGACACTGTGTTCCAGTTGCTCTGGTCAGAGGATAAACATGTTTATGACTCCCTCCGTTATCAAAGATCCTAAGGAAATACTTTTTCCCACTGGGAGTGCGGGTCAGAAAAGGACCTGCTATGTCAGCACTAAAACTGATTAGTGGTTCTTCCTCTATTATTTTAACATGTTCAGGATAAACTTTCTTGAACCCATCCACCTCTGCACATTGAAGACATGTTGATCGTGTGTGCTGTTAGTGCAATCGCAGTTTCAGTATGAGGATTTTATTGTGGAGACAATATTTTCTCATCCGAAATAGGCCACGTATGGCCTAAACTGCTGTGTAATTCACGCACAACCTGAGGAGCTTCTTCAGGGGGTACGTGAATGCTTCCACCCTTTTTCCATATACTAGGAAATATGGCAGTCTGAGCAAAAACATGCTAACACAGAGCACAGAACTCTAGCTATACCGATCGATATACTTATTGGATCTGCACAAACAAGCTTAGATAACATCCTAAGATTCCACAGATTATAGAAATATATATAAGTATCATCACTGAGCCATTAGAACTCGCGACAGGGGAAGCAAATACAGACAACACACAACGTAGCTTTAGGTAGCAAAACAAGGAGATATGCTCACCTTTAGCTGTTATTCTGATCAAAAGTTGTGTTCAATTGAATTAAAACGAGAAAAAACGCTGCTGAAGGTTAATCCATAGGTTAATCCAATGTGTCTGTCACTTTGAAAAAAGTATTGATAAACCATAATTCAATTTTTATGCAAAAATCGCAGAATAAATATTAGCTGCCAATGGTAGCCACCAGAGGTTAGCGCAGCTTCCGGTTTTGCTACGAGTCACTCTCATTCCTTATTTGGTAACGTGTGTATGTAACTGGAACTTTCCCTCGATTCCATTGGCTCTAGCGGTTAAAAAGAGATCATTCATTCAATCATCAAAATCGACAAAGGGGGGCCAGAGATAGGTCAAACCCACCCAAATGACCCCAGAAGTGTTTTTTTCTTGCTTAATCTCTCTAAAAAGGTAATATTTCACTTGTTTTGCATCAATCTTGATACAGGGTACTTATTATATGTTATAGTTTGGATTCCTAAAGCTTTTAGTCTACCATCCCATCATTCAAGGGAGGTTTTCACTATAAGTAATGTGTTTTTTTTGGACGGACACAATAATTTACATTTTTTTTACTATGTTCAATCTAAATTTACTTTAAAATAAAAATAAATCTATATTCAGGGTGTCCGCGGCATCTTAAAAAGTATTAAAAGTTGATAATTTTCAAGGTATTACATGTTGTAGCTTGTTTTCAATAAGTATATCCATTGTCCAAAGAGGGTGGATTCTAAAGTGGGCCTGAATGTAATCATTGCGTAGGTGTGTAGTGTGATTCTGTGTAGTTTATTTATTGCATCCCGTTGGATTTGACGTCATCTGAACAGGATATCGCACGCTCACTGCTTGATAGCACGAAGGTCCGTTTACGTCGGTTGTTAAACAACATCATTATGGGGAAATCCAAGTTTGCGTCCAAATGGTTGGAAGATAAGGAGGAAGGACAATCAATACTGTATATAGTAAATGTGAGGTAGAGTGTGTCGCCAATGTAACCGGTTAAAACTCAAAGTGGCGATGAGGTCTTAAAATGTATGGAAAGGGTCTTAAAAAAGGTCTTAAAATGTATTACATTTGACTTCAGGATTCCTGCATATACCCTGATATTGATTCTGACTTTCTACATCCAACTCACAGGTTTATCATTGCTTTGAGAAAAAAAGATTATTAATGCTCCCCTTTTAGAAGTGTAGTTACAGGATGTTCATTTGTTCTGGGAATGTCATTTTCGAGCCAAAGACCTGGAAAACAGGCTCGGGGTTAAACCATTTAAAAACAAATCTAAACCAAGACATAAAACGACATAAACCTTATCAAGAATATATGAAATGCATCAACATTTCCATCAATATTTCAAACGCAGATCAATGTTGATTTTGAATGTTAGATAACACTTTGAACACAAATCCTAATGTGTCTTTTCCAAATGAGTACAAAATAAATCATCTAAAGTGTAAGTGTTTTTCTCTGATATATTGCAATGTTGTTATATAGGTATATATTTTTGCTTTCTTGTTGCATTGTTGTAAAGATTAGGGCTGCTCAACTAAAGGTTTTAGTTACGACCAATAGTTGTCAATTGACCTTTCGCAAAGCCACGCCCCTAAATGCCCGTTGTCCAATCATATTCGATCACGTGCGCGGCTCCCTGTGGAAGTCCGACAAGCTTAGCGTTCAAATTCATTGCAAAAATGTTGAAGCGTTGTGCTTATGGTCTTTGGAAATCGGATAGCAGATATCCCATAAGCTTAGAGGGGGGGGGGGGGGGGGGGGGGGGGGGGGGGTGATATTTTGATATTTTACCCGTTTCCTAAACCCAAAACCCGAGAGGAGAGATGCCGCCAGTGGATAAAGAAATGCGGCAGGCCCCGTGCCCAGCTGAATATGGCGAATATCAACAAACACAAATACGTTTGCTCCAAGGTAAATACGTGCTAACGTAGCTAGCTAGCTAGCAAAGATTACATTCACAAATTAACTAACTAATTTAATTAACTAATTTCACTAACTAACGTTAGCTAAAGTCACACGACTACAGCTGTAAGCTGTGTGCTTCTAGGTCGTTTTGACCATGTATATCGCTTGATGCATAATAATGTCTGAACAGCTGAGCTCCGTTATTAGTCTACCTGTGGTCAAAGTACAAACAAGAAAGCCAACAGGCAATCATTCATTTATATTTTGCTTTAATCTTTGTAGCATTTTGTTAATGGAAAGCCTACTGCCGACTTCCCTAATCCTGCTGCACAAGTGGGCACCCCGACCCCCACGAAGGAACAACAAGGTGGATGCAGAAAGCCACCAAGGAAACGGTAGTTAACTTTAGACAAACTACAACATTTAATGCCTCTTGTGATTGTATTGTTTTATTCCAAAATAATAATAATAATTCCGTCGAATTTGACATACAGCTCATGTGGTTTTTCACTCTTGCACTGCGACCTGTATGCAAGTGCCTCTATTGATGTTGTGCCTCCCTCTTTTCTAATGTTTATACTGTGGATATAACCCTCCATAGCGTATTGTAGCCCCTTTTGTCGGGACCTGGAGGATATTGCTGCGTTATTGCTCCAAAATGAGTCTGTTAAGGCGACTCCGACGTTACGGAGACCCTCCATTATGGCTTTGTTTAACGCATCTGGCTCTCAGCTTGTCGGACTAGCAACAGTAACCAAGGGGGTGCGTGGCTTTGCGAAAGGTCAATTCAGGCGATGCAGGTAGTAATACCTAATGCGTGTCGGAGCGAGCAGCAAGGAGACAGATTGAACATTTAGATCATTTATTTTCTCAAAACAGACATAGAAACAGAACTTATGTCATCATACACACAACTTATGAACGGGTAACTAATATGTAACACTAACAAAAATACCTAAACAAATGCTAATTTGAAAAACTGAATGGAAAATACAAAATGTAGTAAATAGTAAAGTAAATAGATACAACAAATATATTATAAAAAAACACTGCATGTGGGTGCACACTTACATTCTCTGTCTTACTGTTACATAAATCCCATGAATGTATGAGATGAAGTTAGCTTCATCATATCAACATATTTTTAAGTGAATAATAAAGTTTCAATCAGGATCTTATCAGCATGTCACTAATTATTTTCAGGGAGGGGCGGGGTGAGGAGGAACAGAGAGGAGACGGTGATCGCGGAAGCTTTTTTTCTCCTGCCTTCACAAACTTTGCACACTTATTTACCATATGAAAATACAGGGTGTCCACGGGGTCTTAAAAAGTATTAAAAGTTGATAACTCAATTTAGCGAAAATTAAGGCTTTTTAAAAAGTATTAAAAAGTATTACAGTTTTTCTCAATCGCTAAACCCACTATTTAGAATCAAAATTCCTTTCATCAAACCAACAGCACAGCCATCGAAACAGAAAACCATTTCTCTACAACAGTATACCATTTCTCATTGATATCACACAAAATGCAGATGCTAAGCAGTGTTTTGCAAAACAGATCACACAATTCTCTAACTGAAGTTACAATTCTCTACACAAAGATCAAAAATCTGTTGTGTAACTCATGTCTACAAAACAACAAATAATCTTCTCACAGTGGATAACACTTCCTCATAAACTTAGACCATAGCTACACTAATTGACACTTGATGTGCAAAATATTAACACTTGTTATCAGTCAATCACCCCATTGAAAAAGGTAACTCCATGGAATGTACTGTATACCTTACAGTAATGATGTTACATTGAAAACATTTACATGATAGAATTTGCATGACTGTACTTAAAATATTTTTTTAAATGGTGCCGGTAAAGCTATAATAGTGTTGATATGACTTGCATAGGTCTTTGAGATGTTCATATGGGGAGGATTAGCTATAGCTGATACAACATTTTTACAGTCAGTAATTGTGGTCTTTTCCTTTTTGCACATTGAGAAATGTTTTTTTTTTGTATTGGGGTGAATTGAGTACTTCACTTCCATGTAAATGAATTGCTCACAGCTGACATCAATGAATTTCCTATAGTAATTGTAATAGTGAGAATCCTATAAAAGACCTCCCTCACTTCAGTAAGATGTTTGTGTAAACAAAATGGCTGATCGAGTAGGTAGAGGAGCTCTGAGAGGAAGAAGGAACCCTGTTGTTCAGCGAGGAAGAGGGAGGGCTGATGTTCAGAGAGGAAGAGGGAGAGCTGATGTTCAGAGAGGAAGAGGGAGAGCTGATGTTCAGAGAGGAAGAGGGAACCCTCATGTTCAGAGAGGAAGAGGGAGGGCTGTACGTATGCGTGGTGGAAGAGTTGAAAGGGGACCAATGCGAACAGTAGTTTCGGACAACACCCGTGCAACTATTGTGGACCACGTCATAAACCATGGCATGTCCCTCAGTGAGGCTGGCCAAAGGGTTCAGCCCAATATACCGAGATCAACAGTGGCATCCATTATTAGGATCTTCAGGCACGAAAATAGGTAAGCTACTGTAACCCTTTTTTACAGCACTTCATGCATTTCTATTTTGATGTAGGTTTCGATCACTGTTTTTATATTACAGTACATAACATTCTCAAATATTTATTGATAGAACTGAAAGAGCACCCCGCTCTGGTGGCAGACGAAAGGCCTTTACTCCAGAACAAGAGTCTGCCATTGTTGATATGGTTGTGGCCAACAATGAAATCCACTTAAGGGAGATTCAGG
>NC_136907.1:44588965-44737777 GCF_949606895.1 Notothenia rossii | reverse complement strand
TAAACGGCATTTTCCAAGGTATTACATTTTGTAGCTTGTTTTCAATAAGTATATCAATTGTCCAAAGAGGCTGTATTCTACAGTGTGCCTGAATGTAATCATTGCGTAGGTGTGTAGTGTGATTCTTTGTAGTTTATTTATGGTATCCCGTTGGATTTGACGTCATCTGAACAGGACATCGCACGCTCACTGCTTGATAGCGCGAAGGTCAGTTTACGCCGGTTGTTAAACAACATCGTTATGGGGAAATGCAAGTTTGCGTCCCAATTAGGGCTGCACGATATAGGAAATAACTGACATTGCGATTTCCCCCCCCCCCCCCTGCGATATATATTGTGATATGAAAACATACAGGAATTGAAAAAATACCGTTTTTTTTCGCAAACCATCCTTTCTTGAACTTTAATGCTATACAATTGGTATTTTTTAACTATATTTAACCGGGTGAAGGATTTTAGTCACGGACGTCTGGATCTTATGTTATCAGAGCAACAAGCTGAGCTAGCTCGGTTAGCATTGCCAAACTGCCTTGGAGAAACACATGAAACTACTTTATTCAGTGTTTTTACCTTTAATCACGGGGTCCGTTTGCTTTGGAGGTTGTGGTTTGCTGTGCATGCAGAGCCTGCATGTCACTCACTCAAGTACCCCTGACATGAGAGCCGCGCAAGTTTTCCTTTTGTAGCAAGCAGCAAAAATAATTGTAACATGACGTGTTTGAGTTAATTTGCCTACTTAATATCGCAAGTCCTAAAAAAACAAACAAATTCAAACAAATCGCACGTCCACACGATGTGAATGTCGCGCATATCGCGATTATCGTCACGACACGATATATCGTGCAGCCCTAGTCCAAATGGTTGGAAGATAAGGAGGAAGGACAATCAATACTGTATATTAGACCCTCCAGAAAAATGCGATTCTGCGATCGCAGAATTTAACGCATAATCAGCAAAATGGCGCAGATTTTTAAAAGGCCGCATATTTATCAAAAGGCCAAATAATCCCCGCATTTTTCCACACAAAGTTGAGAAAGAAAAAAGAAAAGTGAACTCGTCTTGACGAGTAGTGATGATGACGCAACGTCATCAGCCCGCGCATCACTCAAGGCAAACACCGTCGTGTGAAGGTGTGGAATTCACACCAAGATGAACAAATCAAATCCATCACATTTACCCACGAACATTTCAGCTAAAGACCGGGCAAAGCAGTACCCCAATGTCTTGCACGAAAGTGGGGGGAAACTGTTCTGCACCCCGTGTGTTGGAGCATAAAAGGAAATCGACTGTGAAGACCCACTTCGATTCGCTCAAACATTAAAAAATGCTTTCTGCTGCGGACAAGAAAGCCAAACAACTGTCCTTCACTGAGGCATCAACCTCCAAAACCCTTTCGAGGGTTGCAAGAAACGAGGTGAGTAGCCTACAAGATTGAAGCTGGTCAGATAACGAACGAGTAAATGAAAACAGAATGAGGCGGAGATGTGTGTGTGCTTGTGTGTGTGTGTGTGTGTGTGTGTGTGTGTGTGTGTGTGTGTGTGTGTGTGTGTGTGTGTGTGTGTGTGTGTGTGTGTGTGTGTGTGTGTGTGTGTGTGTGTGTGTGTGTGTGTGTGTGTGTGTGTGTGTGTGTGTGTGTGTGTGTGTGTGTGTGTGTGTGTGTGTGTGTGTGTGTGTGTGTGTGTGTGTGTGTGTGTGTGTGTGTGTGATAGCCCAATTGCTTTTACAATAAATAAACATTGAATGTGTTTAATTTAATAGTAAAGGGGTTTAACTTTTATTTATTTGTTCTGTCTTTGTATACATGTTTGTATAGTTATGTATGTGCATGTGTGCATGTGTGTGAGTATGTACACACATGTATGTATGTATGTATATGTGGGTATATATTTGAGTATATGGTGAAGGATTAAGTTGAATTATTTGAAGTATTAAAGTAACGTGTTATGGCAGGAAAGTTAAATCTGGTATATTCATTTTAATGTCACCTTATACAGGACTGTCTCAGAAAATTAGAATATTGTGATAAAGTTCTTTATTTTCTGTAATGCAATTAAAAAAACAAAAATGTCATACATTCTGGATTCATTACAAATCAACTGAAATATTGCAAGCCTTTTATTATTTTAATATTGCTGATTATGGCATACAGCTTAAGAAAACTCAAAAATCATATCTCCAAAAATTAGAATAGTTCCTCAGACCAAGTAAAAAAAAAAGATTTATAACAGCAAAACACAATCAAACATTTGAAAATGTCCATTAATGCACTCAGTACTTGGTTGGGAATCCTTTTGCACGGATTACTGCATCAATGCGGCGTGGCATGGAGGCAATCAGCCTGTGGCATTGCTGAGGTGTTATGGATGCCCAGGATGCTTCAATAGCGGCCTTTAGCTCATTAGCATTGTTGGGTCTGGTGTCTTTCAGCTTCTTCTTCACAATACCCCACATATTCTCTATGGGGTTCAGGTCAGGGGAATTTGCAGGCCAATCGAGGACAGTAATGCCATGGTCAGTACACCAGTTACTGGTGGTTTTGGCACTGTGGGCAGGTGCCAGATCATGCTGGAAAATGAATTCCTCATCTCCATCGAGCTTTTCAGCAGACGGAAGCATGTAGTGCTCTAAAATCTCTTGGTACACAGCTGCATTTACTCTGGGCTTGATGAAACACAGTGGACCAACACCAGCAGCTGACATGGCTCCCCAAACCATCGCTGACTGTGGGAACTTCACACTGGATTTCAAGCAACTTGGATTTTGCTCCTCTCCAGCCTTTCTCCAGACTCTGGCGCCTTGACTTCCAAATGAAATACAAAACTTGCTTTCGTCTGAAAAGAGGACTTTGGACCACTGTGCAACTGTCCAGTGCTTCTTTTCCTTAGCCCAAGTCAGACGCCTCTTCCGTTGTCTTGAGTTCAGAAGTGGCTTGACCATGGGAATACGGCTATTGTAGCCCATTTCCCGGACACGTCTGTGAACAGTGACTTTTGATACCTGGACTCCAGCTTCAGTCCACTGTCTTTGAAGCTCCCCCAAATTCTGGAAGCGACTCTTCTTCACAATGCTGTTAAGGCTGCGGTCATCTCTCTTGGTTGTGCAGCGTTTCCTGCCACATTTCCCCCTTCCAACAGACTTTTTGTGGATGTGCTTTGAAACTGGACTCTGTGAACAGCTTGCTCTTTGAGAAATTTCTTTTTGTGTCTTACCCTCCTGATGGAGGGTGTCAATGACGGTCCTCTGGACAGCAGTCAGATCAGCAGTCTTCCCCATACTTGTGATTTAGTTTACTGAACCAAGCTGAGTGTTTTTCAAGGCTCAGGAAACCCTTGCAGGTGTTTCGAGTTAATTAGACGATTCAAGTGATTCGTTGAACACCCTACTAGTATACTTTTTCATGATATTCTAATATTTAGAGATAGGATATTTGAGTTTTCTTAAGCTGTATGCCATAATCAGCAATATTAAAATAATAAAAGGCTTGCAATATTTCAGTTGATTTGTAATGAATCCAGAATGTATGACATTTTTGTTTTTTTAATTGCATTACAGAAAATAAAGAACTTTATCACAATATTCTAATTTTCTGAGACAGTCCTGTATATATTCATGTGTGTTAAATTTGAAGGGACAAAGTATACTTTCCCTCCCCAATATATTGAGGTGAAGTCTTTGTGTTTAGAGAGGGATGCAAGCAGGGGACATCCTAATTTGGGGATAGCTCAAAAACTCTGGAATGTTTCCTTCATAAAAGAAGAGGGTGCGTTACACATGCGTAGGGCAAATGTGTGTGTTTTCATTGCTGTAAATATATGTGCTGCGTGATTACTGTTCAACTATACCTCTGTTTGTAGTCTTTCATGTGCTGGTACTAAATGGCTACAAACATTGTGGAGAAATTAGCTTAAACATGTTTTATTACTCTATATGAAATGGAAGCAGCTTTTATGATAGGGATGAGAGAGCTGGGGGAGGGGACATTCTTCCTAAGATTTTCAGCATGTCAATTATCAGGGAAATCTACTTGTTTTCAATAGATGTGTGTGGTTAATTACTTTGTATTAATAATAACAGTATGTGTAAAGGAAGCTGGAAATATACAATGTGAAACCTTTTATTTGAAGTAAAGATGTGAACAATAGCTCAAATGGCGGGAAGGGGTGTAGGACAAATGAGTATGTTCTCTATATTAGGCCTGTGTGAAGTTTGACTATTTGAAAAACATCTCTAATACTGCTTAAGAACATAGGTAATGTGTTCTTCGTTATTATTGATATGAAAGTGATTTACATGTATTATGTATATTTAGCCAACTATAACAACTATATTTTAAAACATACTTTTAACTTGTGTGTGGTAACCTGAGGCGGGAAGATGGACTCAGGGACAAAGGGCCATAAAGGGGATGTGTGTGTGCTGGCTACAAGATGTGAAATAAGATAAGGAAACTTGTTGTTTAGAGCAGGTTCGTACCAGACACCAAAAGGTGTCTGGTCTTCGTCAAACTAAAAGAGACTTTTTGTTTCCGGGTTTCTTCTGCTGTGTCGCACTGATTGGGTGCGACAGGCCATGTGTTGGTCTCTCCCAATAAGATGACTGAGGGAAAGCACGCACACACCTCCTCCTGTGTTTTTAGTATGAAACACTGTGTTTTCCGGGGGTTCGATCTCTTTTTCTTCAGGCTGACCAGAGAGTAGGACAGGAGAAAGAACAGGAAGTACTTCCTTTGTATTTGTATTGTTACCTTGTATCATTAAAACAAGATTATGGTTTAACTTGTATTCTGGTGTTTCTTAATCCCTTCCTTTGTACGAATTTACCCAGCTTATCAAACGACACGCGGAGACGAGGTTGGTTTTAAACAACCTCCTAATCTCCAACAAATGGTGACCCGACGTGTCTGAGTGGGGTGTTTTCGGGAAGAGACCACCAGCGGCAGGCGGACGGAATAGTCCAGGGCTAAACATCTCGGCCTCTTCTGACAACTAAAAACAGAACTCTGTACAATACCAGGTGAGCAGATACCAGTTTAATTCGAAATCTGTGATTTGACCATATTCCACATTTTAGGGTTGTCAGACGAAGTTTACATTGTTTTTATAGTAACAGTACAGATACATATTTTAGATAGGTAGGAAAGTTATATAACATAAAAGTGAATCAACGAGGTATGTAAGACGAAGGTGAAAGGCCCCGTACTTTTTTCAGAAAGGAGACGGCTGAAGACTCGTTGGGGGACGTCCAGTGACCGTTTTCAGACGGCATCCGGGGACGAATCAGAATAACAATTCTTAGGTTCATAGGAACCGAAGTTGAGTTATAAGTACATCCAAAGGAGAGAAACGCAACCTTCAAAAACCAATTTTGAAGTGACCGGATCTCATTAATCCTTTGTTCTGTGGGGTTGAATCTATAAAGCCAAACATCACGATAAAGAGTTCTGTAAGCCTGGGTAACGACTCCATGTCAGCGTCACATTGTTGAAAGACGGTGTTGAAGCGCGCTGAGAGGCTTGCTAAACTTGTTGGAATAAACATCGGACAATAAAAGCTGAATAAACTGTACGGGGAAATTTTTTTCGGTGAATATTTACTAGTAACAAAGACAGAAAGTCAGATAAAGGAGCAAAGTTTAGGCATACTTCTTCCAAAATCATTTCTCCCCTCAGTGGGGTGGAGCTCATTCCTGGTCGGGTGCCGCCATCTGGTGGCCAACAGGGTGTGGCACAGAAAAAACAGACTAGCGGTTCAAGTATTGCTTAATAGTAGAGTTTGTTGGCTCCATCTGCTGGACGTATTTTGTAGTATTTCTTGCAATATTGCGTTACATTTGGAGGACGCTTTAATCCAAAACAACTCACAATAACTGCGTTTCACCAGGGACATACAATCAAAGAAGACAGGATCATTAAACTATAATCAGGTTTTATAAGTACCAAAACATTTCAAGTGCTATTCAACTGGCTTTCAATAAGCCAGTCCGCTGTTCCTATATAGGTGCTTTATTGGTACTTTTCTGTTATTAAATGTATCACTCAAGGTGGAGTTCGAATACATGTGTTTATACACTCAAACTATTTACACGTCTAGACAAAGGCAGGGCAGTTAAATAGATGAATAACTACATTAGGAGTGACGACGGGCATTGTCCAGTATATCACAAATTACTAGTGAACACATATTAACCTAGTCAGATAAATACACGCGAAGTCAATATGGAAGGGCAGTTCAAAAAAAGTGATTTAGATGTCCCAATTCCCGGAAGTTTCCAAGAACAATGGGGACAGATTGAGGGATTGATTCTAAGTGGAACAAAACAGGGAGACAAGAAGAAGGCTTGTGCCGACCTTAGGTTCCTCCATGATAAAATGATAAAAGAAGATAGAGTGGGAGGGGATGACACTCTAGGAAATTGGGTAACCTACACGAGCAGAAACCCAGATTTTTTGCCCGTCAGCAACTAAAGGCAGAGAAAGAGGCGGTTGATAAATTGAGGAGGATTTGCCGCAATGCAGCACTTGTCAGGAAGGGGATGATTGTGGTTCTCCCCCCAGTCAACAATCCCCCAATCATGGTAGCAGCCCGTACACAGGGGGGGGAGTTTCAACGCTCTAGTGACGTTGGCACTCTCCTGTTCCCCCAGGACATTAGGGAAACGTGCGTGCTGACACCACCACCCACAGATGACGACATACATCAATATGTTGCAGAACGTATCAGATTTTATAGGGATATGACTCAAAAGGACACCTCTGCCTCAGACAGGAGGAGACGAAATCTCAGCAGTGCTGTAAATGACGTGTGCACTGCAAGAACGGCTAGTTCAGGAGAGGGGTCTCAGACAGGAGATATAGGGGATCAGTATGTCTCAATTCATTCCCCCCTGATTTATCCGGATTTATCCAGTGTATCTACACAACCGCCTCCTTACTCTTCCCCTGTCCCGAACGCACCCCCCAGGTATAGTCTACAGATGCCACTGAACCCAGTGGGTTCTGGGTCAGCCCAAGAAAAAGCAAGTGTAAGGGGGGGTAACTTTAAAATAGTGGGTAATGTTTCGCTAACTCCTTTAAGGAAGACCTCCAGTAAAAAGGGCGACAGCAGCCCCACACCGGAAGAATTGATCGCCATTGTAGAACAATGTGACGAGAGGGAGAGACAGGAGAAAGCACGGGCCGACGATTACAGACAGCAACTGGAAGAGAGAGCAAATGATGAGAAAAGCAGAGATGATGGTAGTAAGGACAGTCAGGATAGTAAGGGGAACTATCACCAGGAAGCGGAAGAATTACTGAGATGGGAGAAGGAAGAAATAGAACGAGAAAGTCAGACCAGAATGAATAGAGAGCAAAAGGGCGGTAGCCAACAACAAACAGGTGGGGAATGGTATGGTGACAGTTCTCCCCATAATGAGGGCGGTGTGTGTGACGTGCCGTTCCAAGAGCGGCAGGCACAAACAGGCCGTTTCTCCACCAGCAGGGGAGGGGCATCGGGGGATGATAGTGGTGAGTGTTCCTCTGGAGCAGAACAGGGAGGGGTCAACGGCAGGATGTGCAAGAGCAAGGTTAAGCACATAAATTTGACAGGAACGATCACTGAACTGACTGCTACACAGGTTCTTGCACTTCCCCGTATGCGTTTGAGATCCCAACACACCTCAGAAAACCCTGAACCTCTTGCCTTTATTGCTCCAGTATTACAAGCTCCTTTGGTGGCACTCCCCAATGGGAATACCGCTTACCACCCTTTCTCACTAGGAGATGTGCATGCACTGGTTGACAAAATGCCGCTACCTACTGAGGGAGGGAGACATTGGATGAGAAAGTTTGCTGATATGTCAGTAGGACAAACAATCTGCCTTGGAGATTTCAGGAGGATATTAGCACAACAGACTTCCAGCCATGACGTAAAGAAAGTTGAGGAAAGATCAGGAACAGTAAGAATGAACGATAACCAGCCTATCTCTTCCAACAATGTACACAGCTTGCTGAGCTTGGCAAGGAGAGAACATTTCCCACAGACGGGAGGAGGTTACGGCTCACTATCTTTCACGTTCACACCTGGAGAGGCCGCAGCAACCATGTTGCTCAGGTCACGCCAACAATACATAGTAGCTACTGACTGTAGTCCAGAAAATAGTGACCAACATATGCAGATGTTCCGTAAAGCAATATTAGCAGCAGTACCTGCCGAGATTAAAGCTCTTATGGAGGACAACCCAGAAGTGGATCTACTAAACACGCAGACATGGGAGCGTCATCTGGGCCATCATTTAGGCAAATTTAACAAACAACTTACAAAGAATAAAAATGAGGAAGAAGAGTTGAGAGTGCAACTACTCCGTGCTCAGCTAGAAATAGCCCGTAAAACAGTTCAAAATGAGAAGAAAAGTGCCAAACAGCTGATTGTTCATCCTGTGGCGCCAGCAGAGCAGGCACCGGGGCCGCAAAACCCAAAAGGGGGTTTTCCCATCCAAGGTCCATTCTATAACCAGCCCCAATACGGCTACAATAATGGTTTTCAGCAACGGAGGCGCGGGTTCAGAGGCACGGCTAAAGGTTTGGGAGGGGTTGGAACAGCTCCTGGAGTGATCCAATATCAGCAGAACGGGTGCTACATCTGTGGACAGGCCACCCACTGGTACAGGTGATGCCCACAGAGAGGGCGGGGACAGAGAGGGCAGGGACAAGGGAACAGAGCAGACATGCAGTATGTCCAGAAACCCCACGAGGCAGCCCCACAGGCCCAACACCAAGACCAGGGTCACGTTGCACCAAATGTGATGGCTGCTCCCTATGGCCAGTTTGTCCAGTACGAACAAGACTGTTACCCACCACAATGAGGTGGCCCAGGGAACCCTGAATGTGCGGGCCTGGCGGACCCTTACATGGACATGACTGTAAAAAACGCGAAATTACCATTCCTTGTTGATTCAGGAGCTCGATATTCAACTATCAACTCCCCCGTTTTCAACACATCCAAGTCCAGTAATACGGTCTCAGTCATAGGGTTTTCGGGAGAAATAGAGCAGGTGCCGCTCACTACGCCATTAACCACCAGAATAGCGGGCCAGTTATTTCTTCATCAGTACATTTTGGCACCCCAAAGTCCGGCTAACCTCATGGGGCGGGATGTTCTTATCAAAGCTAACGCCTCCATCCTCTGTTCCCCCGACGGACTAATAATATCATTCCCAAATGGCACTCGCCTCAATTGTTCACTGTCAACCATAAAGTCAGCTTCTCAAATGATGTTGGCCCAATCCACTGCAGCAGAAGCAACTCAGCATGCCACTATATACTGGGGGTTGCTCGACCGGCCCCAAGACAAGACACCAGGACTATTTTCCATTTTTCAACAATGGAAGCCGTGGATTAACCTCCTCAGGCCTTATGGTTCCCCTCCAGATCCTCCCCATTTGACGCTGAATTATGATAGAATGGACGACCAAAGTTATGCATATGCGTATGACGCAGAGGTCGCTATGTCCATTTGGGACGTAGCCACAACCAATTTATTTGTGGGACAAGCGGGGGTGGCTGCATCTGTTGAACTCACTGATGAACAACTCTATTGGTACAGTATGTCAGCTGAAGCCACACCACACATTTCATTAGCTATCGGGAAGGGCTATGAAGCTAGGGAACTTGGTCCTATGGTAAAGACACTGCTAGAAGTCGAGGATTGGGAACCAACACAAATAGCAGCACTCACATACTCTCCCTCACACAAGGCTTATGCTCTAAAAATCTGCACACGAGAATGCATCTTCATGGAGAGACACGAAGTGGAGAGACATCACGGTAGAGAAAAAACTGACAATTCATTTACTGAAGACATGTTGCGTGACCTCCCACCTGACCTGTGGGCATCTGACTCTCATGACGTAGGTTTCTGCTCAAAGGCTGCACCAATAACATTTGAGGTGAGCAGCCCTATGCCTGTAAATCTATCACAGTACCCTGTTAAACCACAGGCCAAAGGGGGTATCAGCAGGGCAGTTGAGGGTCTGAAGAGAGCAGGGGTGTTGGAACCCTCACAAAGCGAGTGGAACACTCCAATACTCCCGGTATCAAAACCTAGCGGGGAGTACAGAATGGCTCATGATTTAAGGACCATTAATGCTATTACAACTACAGCTCTGGTACCAGTGCCTAACCCATACACGGCTATTTGTAATATCACACCTGAACATACCTGGTTCACCTGTATTGACCTGGCCAACGCTTTCTTCTGCATACCTCTGGCGGAGAAAATAAGGCCTATTTTTTCATTTACAATGGGAGGGGAAAAACTACAGTACACCAGACTGCCCCAAGGCTTCAGTCTGTCCCCAGGGATATTTAACCAAATACTCAGGGAACAGCGAGATGGCGTTTCATTACCAGAGGGGGTGGTGTTGATCCAGTATGTAGATGACCTCCTCATTGCAGCACCCTCCGCAGCCTCTTGTTTGGAGGCCACCAGGAACCTACTGGTTCGCCTCCACGCAACAGGGTTCAAGGTCTCCAAGAAAAAGCTACAATGCACCCGTAAAGAGGTGACATTTTTGGGCAGAGTTATCTCTCCAGCAGGTACAGGCATGTCAGCAACACATCAGGAGGTTATATTGCATCACCCAAAACCCAGGACAGTCAAAGACATGTTATCTTGTCTGGGTCTCACAGGCTACAGCAGACACTACATCCCAGAGTATAACCCAAGAACAGCTGTACTGAGAACACTGATCAATGAGAAATGCATGCGCAATCTCACTGCCACACTGGCCTGGACACAAACTGCAGAAGCTGCGTTCATTTCTCTCAAACAATCCATGTCCCAGGTCACCTCTCTCGCCTCTGCATCCTATGCATTGCCATTTTTCCTTGATGTTTCTGAAAATGAAAACACAGTAAATGGTGTTCTATTTCAGAAAAAGGGGGGATGTAGGTCAATACTGATGTACATTAGTATTACACTGGACAGAGTGGAGAACACCCCGTACACCCCAGCACGTGCACTCCGCTCTGCATCAGCCAAACAGCTCGCTGCACCCGCACTGCGAGGGGGACCCAAGTTCCCGTCAGCAAAAACACGTGGGTTTGCTAACCTGGCTCCAAAATGGTGGAATGAGCTCCCCATTGAAATCAGGACAGCAGATAGCTTACACATCTTCCGACGCAAACTGAAAACTCATCTCTTTAGACTCCACTTCGAGCGATAGAATTACTAACAAAGCACTTATATACTAATAAAGGGCTGGCTTTCTAAATGCCAGTTGAGTAGCACTTGAAATGTTTGGCTCTATGAAACCTGATGTACTTATATGATTCTGTTTTCTTAAAGGTTGTATCTTCCTGGTCGAATGCACTTATTGTAAGTCGCTTTGGATAAAAGCGTCAGCTAAATGCAATGTAATGTAATGTAATGTAACAGGGAACCTCCATGTACAAGACATGCAGCAGGTATAGCACGTATCTTAAACAAAATTTCACACATTGTGATGAGACACCCTTTGACAGTACTGACAACACATAGCATTGTCTCTTTTGTGAACTCAAGTGCATTCACAATGACTTCCACAAGACAGACCAGGTTAGAGAAAACTCTGACGCAAGCACACATCACCTACACACATGAAGGAGTTAACAGCGCAGACACCATTGGCAGCGGAGAACCCTATAGGTGTGAGGAAAGAATCATCCAGGATGTGAAGCTAAGAATAGATCTCAGAGACGAGCCTATGCCACATGCAGAAAACCTGTTCACAGACGGCTGTTGTTTTAGACACCCCACCAAAGGGCTCCAAGCGGCCTACGCAGTCGTGAGTCAAACAGCTGAGGGAGAGTTTGAGGAAAGATCAACAGGAGAAGTAACAGGGAAAGTCTCAGCACAGTTGGCAGAAGTAATGGGAGTCGTTGCAGCAATAGAGCTATCAAAGGGAAAAGATGTAAACATCTATGCAGATTCAGCATATGTTCATGGTGTCATACATGTGGAAATGCGCCAATGGATGCGAGCAGGATTTGTAACATCCACCAATACTCCCATCAAACACGAAAAACAGATCAAAAGGCTTGCAGAAGCAGTAATGTTACCCAACAAACTAGCTTTACTTAAATGTAAAGGTCACAGCACGGTAGACGACTATTTGGCTTGGGGTAATAATGCAGCAGACAAGGCAGCCAAAGCCAAAGCAGGGTATATGCCCCAGTTTCAAATGCTGGTCTCAAAATCTGCTGACTTACTGCCCGCAGTAACAGATGATACTCTTGAAGAAGCTCAAGCAGCAGGGTCTCCTCAAGATAAGACAGTATGGTTAGACAGAGGAGCTACAAAAAAAAGACGGGATATGGTACTCCCCAGATGGGAGACCAGTGATACCCCCAGGATGGGTAAGATCAATGCTTAAAGAAGCACACGGCCCAACACATTGCGGCAAAACTCAAATGAACAGACACCTGATTCACTGGTGGCACCCCTACCTACCCGACATGATAGCTAATTACCTAGAGGAATGTGTAATTTGCTTAACCCATAACATCAGAGCCACTGTAAAACCACACCAGGGAAAGTTTCCTTTACCTAAGATGGCAGGAGAAGAAATCATAATTGACTACACTGTCATGATTGACAAAGTAAGAGGGTTCAGATACTTACTAGTTGTAGTCAATGCATACACAGGTTGGCCAGAAGCTATGCCATGCAGGAGAGAAGATGCAGACTCAGTGATCAAGTTCTTAGTCACTCATTACATTCCACTACATGGGTTTCCTAGGAAAGTGAGGTCAGACAATGGCAGCCATTTCAAGAACCACGACCTACGCACAGTAGAACAGTCTTTAGGACTAAGACACAGTTTTTGAGCTATCTATCACCCCCAATCTCAGGGAAAGGTAGAAAGGATGAACCAGAACATCAAACAGAAACTCAGCAAAGCATGTGAGGAGACAGGCATGAAATGGTTAGAGGCCTTGCCTCTGGCTCTCATGTCAATTAGGAGCTCTATAAACAAAGGGACAGGCTTCTCCCCATTTGAGCTGACACATGGCCATCAGTTTCCTGGCCCAGGAGCCTTAAGTGTAGGAAAGGAAGTAGAGGTCCTGAGTCCAAAACCTTATTTCCAGCAGCTTAAAGGATTGGTGTCAGGATTTTCCACACAAGTTGCTGATGCCAAAGGGGGACCCGAAAAACACGAGGCCAACACAGCGGAGTTCGTCTGGCTGAAGGTCATCCGGCCCAAGTGGCTCAACCCCAGGTTCACCGGCCCCTACAGAGTGACCCAGCGGACATCCCATGCTGTCTGCCTAGAAGGAAAGGGGGACATCTGGTACCACTGGAGCCAGTGTGCAGAGGGGAAATCACCTGGAAGGACCCTCGACGACATCCGGACGGACCTGGCTATCATCAACGCGGACATCCCTACAGCAGACGACTTGGAAGCAGGCATCAGCGGACTGGAGGAGAAGGACCTCGCGGACATCCCTACAGCAGACGACTTGGAAGCAGGCATCAGCGGACTGGAGGAGAAGGACCTCGCGGACATCCCTACAGCAGACAACTTGGAAGCAGGCATCAGCGGACTGGAGGAGAAGGACAACAAGGACATCCCTACAACAGACGGCCCAGAAGTCGCCATCAGCAGGCCGGAGCACGAAGACACAGGACTTCACGGGAAGACAGAGGAACCTACTCCCCTCTGATCAGGTTGCTATAAGCTACACATAGCACCTCATTTACTAAACCATTTTTTGAGGGAAGTGGTATCCTAACCCACAGTGTAAAGTTATTTTAATAACTCATTTTTTGAGGGAAGTGGTATCTTAATCCACAGGTTAAAGTCATGTATTAACCTATAAGAAGACCCCATTTATAAACCCAAATTTAGGGAGTTGTTTTCTAAAAAACCCATATTTAAGGGATTTTTCTTTCTTTTTACCTCATGTAATACTGACACAGGGACCAAAACCCCTCAGAGAAGAATAGAAAATGTCTGAAGGAGCCCTGAATTTCCTGATAACCTGTTGGTCGCTGCTAGTGTTAGGAGTAATAATCTACTTGTTCGCCCTGCTGTATGTACATTGTAACCTTTAAAATCATGGTTGAGTGACCCAGTGGTCCACAGCATTTTTAATAACTTGGGTGTTAACACCAGACGTTAGCATAGACGTATACTGACACTAGAAGGGTTGGAGCTCACAGTATAACTATGTATGGTAACTGGAAATGGTTGGCAGGATTAGCCCTGGTTTCTACTGTGATTGTTGCCATTATTTTAATCTTATGTGATTCCATTGACCACCCAGACTCCACTCCCCCGCCAAATGAATCCGTAACTAGAGTCAAACGGGGCCATTATGAGACAGTAGTTACCCCAATGTCTCCTAGACAAACCTTCACTCTCCATGCAGGTAGTGATGGAATAATACAACTCGACCTGTGCAAAATTGCCCCCTGCAGAAATCTCGACAGTACCTATTCCTACCTAGCCAAATATGTCTGCTTAGCCCCTGCGGTATGTAACAGAATCACCACAGATACGGTTAAAGGTGCTCCTTACATTTACAGAGGCAGTACATACAAGACCAAAGGCGACCCTTATGTGTCCGTCACATACACATACGGGTGCACCTGCGGGTCCTGGTCCGGTGTCCTAGCAAATTCGGGTCCTGATGACTGGGGATACACGCCACCTTACCAATCGGCGGAAATTGTTAGATCCCTCAAACATAGAATGAAAGTGATTAGGAGAAACCCAAACGTCCCGTGCGTTGTCAGGTTTTGTAATCCAGTATGCATAACGTTAAAAAATGTAGTGCTCTCCGATGCTGGACTTTATGTCCTCGCGGTACATGCAGGGGGGGGTTCGCCACAAGGCCTCTTCGAAATTAAAGTTAAACCAAAGGTAGAACGAAACCTTCCTCATGCAGCATCTAATATTAAATACCTGTCTAAAATTACATGTACGGATAAATGCACGGGGGATTATAGCCAACTTCAACCTCTAGACGTCATCCAAATGGCCACAGGATACACAGATGACAACCTATGGTTAAAATGGGTTGCCCAAACAGCCCAAGAACAAATGGCAGGGGATTGCCTAGCCTGTGCTACGGCCCGCCCGCAATTAGTCACTGACCCTGCGCCCCTGTTTCCCACAGATACCTGGGGATACAACTGTATGTTACAACTGACTAGGATGGCCAGCCCTCCTAACTGTGCCACCCTAGCCAAAGGTTTTCCCTCCAATTGATAATGACACTAGGACAGGCCCATTTACGCCTGACAAAGGCGCCGGTGGGTACACATGTTTTTCCATGGTTCAAGAATCCCCACGTTTTGACCTAGGAAATGTCTCTACGGATTGGTGTAACCTCACCATGTCTAGCACTAATATAGGACATTGGGCCAGAGCTGGGCTCTACTATTATTGTGGGGGTCACCGCCTGTTCACCCGTATTCCCGAACTATCTGTAGGATTGTGTGCTATGGTGCGCCTCCAGGCACCCCTAATGTTATTAGGCAAAAAACTGGGGCTCACGGACCCTAAAGCCTCCCTTAACACCAACCTAATCACTCGACGTAGGAGACACGCGCTGTCCAAACGCCACGCCCCGGGCTCCTTCGATTTGTCTGTCGACTCTCCCACCTACATCGATTCCATAGCTGCAGGGTTTGAAAGTTTGCCATTTATCTCTACCTTCTTCCCTGTGACCCCTATCAAAAATGTGAAAGGATCAACTATGTACATTACAACATACTCCGATTGGCCAATCTCACTAGGGACGTGGTAGAAGGCCTGGCTGAACAATTGGGTCCAACGTCCCTTATGGCTGTGCAAAATAGGATGGCGTTGGATATGCTTCTTGCAGAGAAGGGTGGAGTTTGTGCAATGTTTGGGGCAATGTGCTGCACATTTATTCCCAATAACACGGCGCCGGACGGTTCCGTCACAAGGGCTTTAGAAGGCCTTCGTACCCTGAACTATGCATGAACAATCAGGGGTACAACATTTCTTAGAGGAGTGGTTTGCTAACATGTTTGGTCAATGGAAAGGTTTAATAATGTCTCTCTTTATTTCTGTAGCTACTTTTGTGGCCATTTTAATAACATGTGGTTGTTGTTGTGTGCCGTGCATCCGCTCCTTGTGTGTCAAACTTATCATTTCCACCATTGAAGGAAAAGCTGCTCCTCCCCCACTGTAACAAATGCCCTTGTTGGCATATGCGGAGGGAGAGGACGAGTATGATGATTCGGCAAACAAGGACACAGTTTTTTAACATATTTTGGTCTTTCTTCACTGTCATTGGAGGTTGTTTTCTGTTCCCAAAGGTTTAATGAAGGGGGACAGACACAGTATCAAAGAATGACAGTAGTTTTGTTTCAAATGTCTTATGTGTGTTGGTCTCGTGTGGTGAGACCAAAAGGGGGAAATTAAGGATTAAGTTGAATTATTTGAAGTATTAAAGTAACGTGTTATGGCAGGAAAGTTAAATCTGGTATATTAATTTTAATGTCACCTTATATATATTCATGTGTGTTAAATTTGAAGGGAAAAAGTATATTTTCCCTCCCAAATATATTGAGGTGAAGTCTTTGTGTTTAGAGAGGGATGCAAGCAGGGGAAATCCTAATTTGGGGATAGCTCAAAAACTCTGGAATGTTTCCCTCATAAAAGAAGAGGGTGCGTTACACATGCTTAGGGCAAATGTGTGTGTTTTCATTGCAGTACATATATGTGCTGCGTGATTACTGTTCAACTATACCTCTGTTTTTATTCTTTCATGTGTGGGTACTAAATGGCTACAAACATTGTGGAGAAATTAGCTTAAACATGTTTTATTACTCTATATGAAATGGAAGCAGCTTTTATGATAGGGACGAGAGAGCTGGGGGAGGGGACATTCTTCCTAAGATTTTCAGCATGTCAATTATCAGGGAAATCTACTTGTTTTCAATAGATGTGTGTGGTTAATTACTTTGTATTAATAATAACAGTATGTGTAAAGGAAGCTGGAAATATACAATGTGAAACCTTTTATTTGAAGTAAAGATGTGAACAATAGCTCAAATGGCGGGAAGGGGTATAGGACAAATGAGTGTGTTCTCTATATTAGGCCTGTGTGAAGTTTGACTATTTGAAAAACGTCTCTAATACTGCTTAAGAGCATAGGTAATGTGTTCTTCGTTATTATTGATATGAAAGTGATTTACATGTATTACGTATATTTAGCCAACTATAACAACTATATATTAAAACATACTTTTAACTTGTGTGTGGTAGCCTGAGGCGGGAAGATGGACTCAGGGACAAAGGGCCATAAAGGGGATGTGTGTGTGCTGGCTACAAGATGTGAAATAAGATAAGGAAACTAGTTGTTTAAAGCAGGTTTGTACCAGACACCAAAAGGTGTCTGGTCTTCGTCAAACTAAAAGAGACTTTTTGTTTCCGGGTTTCTTCTGCTGTGTCGCACTGATTGGGTGCGACAGGCCATGTGTTGGTCTCTCCCAATAAGATGACTGGGGGAAAGCACGCACACACCTCCTCCTGTGTTTTTAGTATGAAACACTCTGTTTTCCGGGGGTTCGATCTCTTTTTCTTCAGGCTGACCAGAGAGTAGGACAGGAGAAAGAGCAGGAAGTACTTCCTTTGTATTTGTATTGTTACCTTGTATCATTAAAACAAGATTATTGTTTAACTTGTATTCTGGTGTTTCTTAATCCCTTCCTTTGTACGAATTTACCCAGTTTATCAAACGACACGCGGAGACGAGGTTGGTTTTAAACATCCTCCTAATCTCCAACAATGGGTACATGTATTACTGTTACTATTCTTTATTCCCTTATCTATTAATTTTCTTTTAATAATTATCTTCTACATTACTTTACTTTTACCTATACATGTATCTACTTATTTAGTTATTTAGTTTACTTATTTAATTTACTAGCTAGGACCGGGAGGGGGGGAAAGGGGGAACAAAAAAATAAATATTGACTGTATAAATGTAAACTCATTGGGCCTGACTCAATAAAAAGAAAAAATAGGGTTAACGTTAGTGGCAGGTTGTGTGTGGGAGAGAATAAATAAGACAGCCCAATGTTTTAAAAAAAATCTATTCTTTTTTTGGTAGATTTGTGAGTCCTGGGTCGCCACCTGCACTGCTGTCAACATTCCACTCTCTAAGAGCGACCATCCTGCAATGAGGAAATTCCTCAATGAAAATGTAATCGGAGCCATTCCAGGATTTCACCAGCTTCAAGACAAATACTTGGGAGCAGTATATGTGAAGGAAAAAGAAGAGTTGAAGACTTTTCTTGCAGGAAAACCTGTTGCTGTGATATTTGATGAGACTCCAGATGTAGAGGGGAGATGCGTGCTGAACATCCTGCTTGCACCACTCAAGAAGGACCACTCATTCTGGTCGGATCTTGGCCTACCTTGCAGACACCGTGTTCCTTGAGCAGTGCAATCATTCCACTGTATCTGTGGCTGTCGTGAAGTGCCTACAAGAATACAGCATTCAAAATGAGGATGTGATTGTGTTTGACACAGATATATGTGATATATATATATATATATCGCATATTTCGCAACTTTCCGCATATTACGCAATTTCACCGCATAAAATCACATAAAAACCCTGCATTTTTGATCGCATAATCAAGGATTTTAGCCCGCATAATCAATGATTTTAGCCCGCATAATTAAGGTTTTTTCCCGCGTTTTTCTGGAGGGTTTAGGATATAGTAAATGTGAGGTAAAGTGTGTCGCCAATGTAACCGGTAAGTGGCGATGAGGTCTTAAAATGTATGGAAAGGGTCTTAAGAAATGTCTTACATTTGACTTGAGGATTCCTGCATATACCCTGCATTATTAGTTTATTCTACTAATCGTCTGAATTGAAGACATTTGATCGACTAAATTGAAGACATTTGGTCGACTAACAATCAAGGCAACACACAAATAGTGTCAAAAAGGACTGCGTTGGCCAGGAATCAAACCCGGATCAACTGCTTGGAAGGCAGCTATGCTCACCACTATACCACCAACGCTCGACAGATCAATGTCGAATACTCAGTGTGTGAAAAAGCACAGGTCCGATCTTCCAGGACATGTTATTTACAATATCGGACAAGTACATATTTCCATTGACGTGTCCGACGAACAAGTGACATTTTTCGCCCATATTTATTGACAAATGATTGATAAATTCAGCTTACCAATATGGAGGACGGAACATGACATAGGTATAAATAATAAAATAATAAATAATGTGTAAATAAATGTATTTAGAAATGCAGGAATAAATAAATACGGGAATAAATAAATAAATACAGGAATAAATAAATGAGGAAATAAATACACAAATAAATAAATACACAAATAAATAAATAAAAGAATACATAAATGCATAAATAAATATGGTAATGAATGTATAAATAAATAATAAAAGTCGAAAATAAAACAGAACACACGTTATTATGGTAACACTTTATATTAAGGTACACAAATTAACCATCAACTAGTTGTTAATTAACATCCATATTAGCAGTACATTGACTCTTTATTAGTCATTATAAAACACTTATTAATGCCTTCTACATGACCATATTCTACAAGTAATAATCCATTAGTTGAGCATTTTTCCTCAATAACCCTCTAATGAGTGCTTATGTATTGCAAGTAAGGAAATTGTTGTACAGTTTTGGTCTTAATATGCTCTGCTCAATATGGGACTAATAAGGCAGTAGTACCACAAGAATAGTAATTCTCCCATAATAACACTTAACAAATATGACCTATTCTTATGTAACAAGACATTAACCTGTTTAGCCCTGAGCCTGTTTTTCAGGTCTCAGGCTCGAAAATGACATTCCCAGAACAAATGACCATATCTTCCCTTCTAAAAGGGTTACATTAATAATCTTTTTTCTCAAAGTAATGATAAACCTGTGAGTTGGATGTTGAAAAGTCAGAATCTATATAGATATTTTTTATTTTAAAGAAAATTCAGATAAAGAAAAACTGTAAATTATAGTGTCCTTTTTTTACTTATATTGAAAGCTACCATTGGACGATGGGTTAGTAGACTAAAAGCTTTAGGAATCCTAAGTACAACATATAAGTACCCTGTATCAAGATTGATGCAAAACAAGTGAAATCTGATCTTTTTAGAGAGATTTAGCAAAAAGAAAAACACTTCCTGGATCATTTGGGTGGATTTTCCATATCTCTGGCCCCCCTTCGTCAATGTTGCTGATTGACATCTCCTTCGGACCATTAGAGCCAATAGAATCGAAGGGGGATTTCCCCACACACACACATGGTAAAACAAAAAGGTGGGGGCTTCGCACAGGCAGTTTTGCATGAGAGTGAAGCGATCTCTAGCTCTGACATCTGGAAACGGAAAAGCAGGTTTATTGCTTATGGATTATCAGAAATCATTTCAAAGGGACACAGACACATTGGATTAACCTATGGATTAACTTCAGCAGCGTTTTTGTCGTTTTAAT
The DNA here is from genome assembly GCF_949606895.1 of Notothenia rossii. NCBI lineage: Eukaryota > Metazoa > Chordata > Actinopteri > Perciformes > Nototheniidae > Notothenia > Notothenia rossii. The sequence goes on along the minus strand of NC_136907.1, from coordinate 44,717,286 downwards.
GCCATTGAAGACCACTTTTGACCAGACTACGACACAGGTAAACCATGTTAGCGTTTTTAGCTACCTAGCGCCACATGTTTTGATATCTGTTTTTGTTTATAAAGTCGCAAGTTCGTATCATAGAGTGACAATGTCTGTACCCATCGATTCTGTGTCATCTCACGATCAGATCGATGGGTTGGATGTGCAGAATGGATTAATAATAAGGTTTTATGAGTGAGTTTCGCCGCAGTAAATCTGTTAGCATTTTTTGCTCGTTGCTAATTCAGAGGCTCAGCGTCAGCAAAATTATCAGTTAGATGAGTTTCTTCCAGTTACATGGATATAAAACATTCATAGTTCAATGTTTCCCCTAGGTTTACTACCTTGGCAGGGTGCTGCTCGGGTACCCCCCCCCCCCCCCCATTTTTTGTTATCCTCTGGAGCAGAGAGAGGAGCTGTGGATTATGTTATTGATATCGTACAGTAACAAAGTATTTGTACATTCAAAAGTAATAAAGTACAGTGTTACACTGTACTGTATTACTTTTATTCAAACTGTATTCCCTTCTTATCATGTAGCCTATCATGTAGCGCCTTCTAAAAGGGATAAATTAATAATCTTTTCTCTCAAAGCAAGGTTACATCTGTGAGTTGGATGGAGAAGTGTCAGAATCAATCTAGATGTTTTTATAAGTAAATGTTTTTTAAGTAAATTCAGATGGAACATAGTAAAAACATGTAAATTATAATGTCCGCCTAAAAAAAACCATTACTTATAGTGAAAACCACCCTTGAATGATGGGTTAGTAGACTAAAAGCTTTAGGAATCCAAAATATAACATATAATAAGTACCCTGTATCAAGATTGATGCAAAACAAGCGAAATATGACCTTTTTAGAGAGGTTTAGAAAAATAAAGTTCAGGCGGACTCACCTCTGGATAATTTGGGAACCATCAGTTCCATTTGACCTTTTTCACTGTAAAAATAATTGTATTACTTTGAATTATCACTATAGGTATTCATTCCATCCAAATACAACTGTTGTGAAAAAATTAAAATTTAAAAATTTAAAAAACATACTCTGTTATCCTCTTAGGCCCCACAATGCTAACAGTTAGCCTCTGGATTAGCCCCGAGCAAAAAATGCTAACCTATTATGCACCGGAAATCACTCCTAGCTCCCTTATTACTTATCCCAGCTGCACATCCAACACATCGTTTCTGTTATGATGACAGAATCTAACGGTGCCCACCTCAACACTGAAAGATACACACTTGTAACGTTATCAACAAAAACGTAAATCAAAAGAAGTGGCACTAGGTAGCTTCACAATGCTAACGTGGCTTACCTTTGTCTTTGTCTGGTCTAAACTGGTCTTCAATGGCAAAATTCTACGTGACACAAAGACATTGGATTAACCTTGAGCGGCGTTTTTATTTCGGTGAACACAACTTTTGATCACAAATCAAAAAAGGTAAGACGTAATTATCGTAATATTTTTTAAACCGGATGTTGTTTACTTTCTCTTTTCTGGCTGATAGCTCCGCAATTCGGGGTCCTACAGTGATGACATTACATGTGTGGAATCTGTGGAGTCTCAGCTTTAATCAGATATCTTGTTTGTGCAGTGACGATAAGTAATAAGCACATTGCTACCGTGAGTGCTGTGCAAATGTCCGTTAGCATTAGTTAGCATTTTTTCGCTCCATGCTAATTCAAAGGCTTGGTATTACTCTTGTGTTTCTTTTAGCTAAACATTGTTCATATTGTTAGTTAGCTGAGTTTCTTATCGTTAAAAGGGTATGGAACATTAATAGTTTCATAAATGTTAAGAAGCCCTGAGACATAGTCTCGTAAAAAAACGGTGGGGGGGGGGGGGGGGGTCCACTGGGGGGACCCTCGTGCTTAAGAGGTTAAACAAGCAGTCTGCTGTTCATACATTGCTGACGATACATTTTAAGAGGCAATTTGTTGAGTCACTGCCGCTAAATGCCGGTAGCATCAAGCTAGCAAGTCCTGCATTAGCCTCACATCAACAGGTGTAGACAGAACATCCAATTATCCTGAGATAATTTACTGAATAAACCAACTCACATCTCCTGTCTTTTTTTTCACCCAACGCATTAAACTATTCTTCTGCAGGCGTTTCATTGTTGTTTTCTGTCAAATTCAATACTGTAGTTCAAAACCGCGGTAACTGCTCACCATCTGTGAGCTATTTTTAGATTATGCATGCTACGTTTGTTGGCGCGTTCGTGCGCGTTCACCTGGGCAGGCTGTGTGTGTCCTTCTCCCGTGACGATAAGGGCTTGCGGTTAAAAAATAATAATAAACGAATTTGAAACTGGGGGGGGGACACACAAACAGGCAGACAGCAGAGCTCGGGGCAATAATGCAGATTTGTTTGACTTTTTTACACTTTGTTGTTCTCCTCCTTTCCTCCGCTCTTGTCTCTCATTGTGAGTGTGTGCATTAGTGTGTGTGTGTGTGTGTGGGGGGGGGGGGGGGCAGCAGAGCCCCGCCCTTCAGAAACAGCTGAGGGAGAATGTGAATATGCAAAGCAGTGGACACTGAAACATGCACATACATTGGATAAATAACATAGGCGTTTAGTTGATTTAATAAAAGAGCACATGTTCAATGTGGAAAGTGACCGTAAATAGATTACTTCAGTTGCAATTTGGTGCTATATATATATTTTTTTTAAATAAAAAAAAACACCTTGAATTTCAGGCGGGGCATGGGGCTCCGTTGGCAGGGCGTAGCGCCCCGCCAAGACAATGGTAGGGGAAACACTGTAGTTTATTAAATAAACATGCCCTCAGACACTGTTTCCTGCAAGATGTTGCGGGAGGGCCCCGGTACCGGGGTCTCTCAGGCTTAACAGGTTAAACTATAAGTGTTAATTGTGTCTAAATAACTCAAAATTAGGTATTTATATCTAAGAACATGTTCCCTATTTTAAAGTGAAGTCTTGTTCATAACCAATAAGCTAGTAGTTTGACTCTAATTAGGTATTTCTATTTAAGAATATGTTCCCTATTTTAAAGTGAAGTCTTGTTCATAACCAATAAGCTAGTAGTTTGACTCTCATATCTCATTCACACCAACGGTGTTTCAGGGCCGGTTCGGAGCTGGAGCTTGAAAAGCACCGGGTTTTCCTCTTCACACCGCAGCGGAGCAGCCTCTTAGCTCCGGAATCCGGTTCATTTCGAGCACCAAATGTTTTTCCGGCCAGAGCAAAAGCACCACATACGTCCCGCTTATGTCGAGGCAGGGGCGGGATCAACTCCTGAACAACAACAAAGAGCCCGTGTTTTATCCAGTTTGTACACAACGAGAAACTTAACAAGCAGCAGTGGTCCACTGAAGAGACCAGATACCTACTGGGAATCTGGTCTGTCAGCTGTGAGGGGTTAGCTGTGAGGGGTTTCCGCGCGATTTGGCTTTTTGAAGCAGGCACGCAAAAGGTTATGTCATGACGCAAACGATGACGCAATGACGCAGCACCAGTCGGACTCTGGGCAGTGTGAAAAGAGCCGGAGCTAAACTGAAGAACCGGTTCTGAACCTGAAAAGCTCTAGCACGGAGCTTGAACCGGAGTTGCGTTGATGTGAATGAGGTATAATTGACCTGAACAGGTTCCCTATTCTAAAGTTGCCTCATTTTCACACTTTGTAAATACATTATAGCACACAACTACTGAAATTAACTTTAACAGTACATGATCAAAGTAGGCACACGTTCAAATATCAGTTTTAACCACGAAAGAGAGGTTCAGACACATACAAGTGTCAAGTTTCACCAAGGCTGAGAACACATGCAGCCTGTACTTTAAAAAAAACAACAGATTTTATGTATTTCTGATCATACTGTGTGACCTGTGGTGCTTGTATGTACTTACATAATACAGATGTAGCGATTCATTTCAGACAGTTTGAAACGCGAGGGCCGTGATTGGTACGTGATCTGCCCTCGCTCAAGGGAAAACCACCAGCTTGACTTGAGACCTTCCCCGTGATAGATAAATGTAATTATAATGAAGCCAGCTGCAATGGATCATTGATCCACCAGGGGGTGCAGTGGGGTTCCACACTGGCGCTCATGTGAAATAAAGTCAGATACAGTACGCTGGATGTACAGCGGAACTTTGTTAAGATCCATATGTCACGGATATCATACTCTGTGCTAAATAAGAGACATGTAATCATTTACAAAACATCACCATGTTGTTATTTAACTAAATAATGTTGTTTAGTCGAAAAAAATGAACAGGAGGAAATGCAGCCCGGCTCTCGATTTTTAATCCTAATTTAATCATCATCTTCACCACGATCATTTATGTTTATGTTCGCTGAATTGACATGAAATCACTGACACATATGAATATACTGTATTCAACTTCATTAAAACGTTATTAACGTGCTTAAACTCAGTAATTCACTAAAAATATTTATATTTTAATGGAGCCTCGTCGGCAGATCAGGATCCCAAAGCGTGGCGGAGGGATCCTGATCTGCATGACGGGTGCTATTTTCCCCATAAGGAACAAGTCGCTGCATATTATCCCGCTTGTCACACGGCCACATTCTCAACAAAGTAACGACATGACTCCCAGTATTAATTGAAATGCTTTTATGGATTTAGAAAATGTTTTTATTGATTTAAAAAATAGTTGTATGTATTGATTTAAATTGACATGCATCCGCTAAGAAAAATAGTCCGTTGTTACCGTTTTTTAAACAGTCTGAATGAAACGGCAGCTCTCAGCTGTGTATTTACACAACTAAAGGCCCATCAACCACAGCTCTCTCCCCTCCCCCCCTGATCTTTCTTCTCCAGCAGCTAAATGAACAGTAGGTACTCTGAGTGACCATAGACTGTATGTGACAAGCTTACAGTTAGTGACGTAAAAAAAACCATAAAAGCTGGTGGGTTGAAAGCAATACGGGAGGTAAAAATAACTACAATAATTGTGATTCATTTATTGTGGCCTTTATGTTTTTAGGTATAACATGTTATGTAATTCAGGCTTATAGTTCACCCTTCTCTAAAAGCCTTCAACAATGACAATATTCATAGTAATTTAATAAATCCTTCCAACACACATTGTAAAAAATAGCCTACTGTAAGTTAAGAAATCATTCCAATATGTACATCTTCTGATGTAAAAACAATAACATTGTAAATAGTAACATAGCTGAACATGGTATTGCACATTTAGCTTTGAGTGTTACTGACCTGAGACGTTTTTATTACATGAATTAAGGTGACTGAGGCTTCTTAACATACAGGGATGCAAACTCATCAGGTATGAAAAAGGTGACAAGGATCCGAGCCCCCGGCTCCCCCACCCCACGGAATATCGGCTTTAAAATTAGGAATAACAGAGGATTTTAGCAGTCAGAACAACTAAAGCAGCAGTGTTAATAATAACAGAAACGCCAAAGAGTCACATCTAATCAGTGTTGTGCTAGTTACTGAAAACCAGTAACTAGTTACCATTACTAGTTACTTCATTTCAAAAGTAACTGTGAACAGTAACGCATTAGTTACTTAAAAAAAGGGCTCCCATTAATGCCCTAGCCTTCATTTCAGGACTGTTATTGCATTGGAGAACAATACAATCTGTTGATCAATAAATAGAAATAGAAATAGTAGAAATAGCCTGCATGTGTTCTACAACATACCGTGCAATGGCTTTATCAACTTTTCCCTGGCCAGCAGTCCCTCGGTTAAAATCCAGCCGCTGTTGCTTAGGTGGAGGTGGAGTGGCGTCGGATGAGTCTGGGTCTGTGGTCTTAGCTAGGCTACTAGCTTCTTCCCAGCATGTTGTTTCTGCAGATGTTTCAACATATTTGAATTGCTGTTTTGGGCAGTAGATAGGATCTTTGACCCGCCAAGACACAACTTACATTTAACAAAAACGTTCTTTTCTTTGTGCTCGACAAAAGTGAAATAGTGAGAATATCTCCAGGCGGAGAAACTCGACTTGAGCTCCGCAGCCGCCATGATAGTCTTGTTAGTAAACACACACACGCCCACAGCGCGTCTCCGCATGTGACACAGGAAGTATCTAAGTACATTTACTCAAGTACTGTACTTAAGTACAGTTCTCATCTCTGTTCGCCTCGCTGTTGGCGCCGCTCACCAACGTCTGGGAGCCGAGACTATATAAAAAAAATAACGGAGTAACGCACCATGTAGTAACGGTAACTGAGTTAAAAAAATAACGCGTTAGAGTACGAGTTACTGCCAAAAATAACGGCGTTACAGTAACTTTGTAACGCGTTAGTCCCAACACTGCATCTAATAGAAATATATAAAAGCATTTATTTTAAATTGTGTAGCAGTCAGTTTATAATTTTGGCAGCACTGTTGAGCATTTTGAAAATGTATTTTCATGCCTCTGTGCAAGGCTTAGTCTTTCTATCTTTATAGCCACATGGTGTAAAGTAACTAAGTTTATAAACTCAACAAGTACTATACTTGGGCACAATTTTGAGATACTTGTACTTTATTGAAGTATTTCAATGTTTTGCTACTTTGTTCTTCGACTCCACTACAGTTCAGAGGTACATGGTGTACTTCTACTCCACTACATGTATTTAATACCTTTAGTTACTTTACAGATGTGGATGAATGATGTGAAATATAATCAAGTGTTAAATCAGACTTTAGTTCCACCTGGAGCAAATCCACAAGCTACCCTGCAGTATACAAAGTCATTCAAACTAGCTGCACCTTTACCAGCTTTGAGAACACTTTCATGATCAATCATTATAAAACATATCATATAAATTATTCTGAAATGGACAAATCTGCACAATAACTACTTTTACTGTCGCTACTTTGACTATATTTTGATGAGAATACTTTTCTACTTTTACTTGAGGAACATTTTGAATGCAGGACTTTTACTGTAACAGAGTATTCCTACACTCTGTTACTTCTACTTTTACTCAAGTACAAGTTGTGAGTACTTTTACTTTTACTCAAGTACAAGATCTGAGTACTTCTCCTTTTACTCAAGTACAAGATCTGTGTGCTTCTACTTTTACTCAAGTACAAGACCTGAGTGCTTCTACTTTTACTCAAGTACAAGATCTATGTGCTTCTACTTTTACTCAAGTACAAGATCTGAGTACTTCTACTTTTACTCAAGTACAATATATATATATACTCATACCACCTCTGCTTATAGCCTATGGAAAAAACTATTAGAAATAGAAGGCTAAAGCTAACGTTAGCAGATAGTGACAATGTATGCTAGCTAGCTAGCTCAACGATTCCTTAAATAATATTGCCACAGAAAAACTTTTCAGTTCACATCACGCTCTGCCGCTCCAACAGGGAGCTCTGCTCTGAACACCTGAACGGCCCGTTCTAACAGCTGTTCACCAGCGGTCCAGTCTGTGCCACAGTGACTCCGGACGCACAGTTAATATTAACGAACGCACCCGTAGGTAATGTAGCTGCTGAAGCTAGACCATCATGTCGGAGCAGCAGAGCCTTATTATACATCCACCATGAGCAGAGCCGACAGGCAGGAAGACTCGAGCACACAGCTCGCACTTCATTATAATATATATAAAAAAGAACACCATGCGTGTCATGATGGCACATAACAGCTCACGGCCGCAGATTACTCCGGGTCCCAGACCCCCCCATACCCCAAAAATATTTTTATTGCAGATCTACATGAATCACACAAACGACCTATTTTGGATTCAAGACGGCGAATTTCGCCGAAAGGTGACAAGTTTGCATCACTGAACATAGACAGAGCACAACTGAAACATAACATCTGAAACGATGTAACAACATAATACACTTGTGGGGATGCAGCTTGGGATGTGAGGAGTGAGGGACACGGCTTAGAACGGGTGTGTCGCCTGACAGGACAGGAGAGTGTGTGCACCAGTCTGCCTTGATCTATGAATTCATGTCCTTGACACTTACTGCTGCCCACAGCTGTTTTATAGAAGGAAAACCTCCCTCACTTCATGAAAGTGTTTTAACCACACACACCTCTACACACACATGACGGGTGTTATTTTACCCTTAAGGAACAAGTCGCTGCAAATTATTCCGCTTATTACATGGTCACATTCTCAACAAAGTAACAACATGCCTCCCAATATTAATTTAAATGCTTTTATGGATTTAGAAAATGTTTTTATTGATTTAAAAAATAGTTGTATTGATTTAAAAAATAGTTCTATGGATTGATTTAAATTGACATGCATCCGCTAAGAAAAATATTCCGTTGTTACCGTTTTTTAAACAGTCTGAATGAAACGGCAGCTCTCACCTGTGTATTTACACAACTAATGGCCCATCAACCACAGCTCTCTCCCCCCCCCTCCCCCCCTGATCTTTCTTCTCCAGCAGCTAAATTAACTGTAGGTTACTCTGAGTGACAAGCTTACAGTAGACACAACACTGTCATTGCAAGTGACCCTCAGTTAGTTGACTTTTATGTTCAACTGCTAAATTCGTTACCGATAAAAAAGGGCTTCTACTGTACCTAATTACCTTAACACTAGAACCGCCAGAGGTTTTTGTATAGGCCTACCTAAACCTGTCAAATCCCGCTATTAGAATGCAATTTTTAACAACATAGGGTGCTACATAACACACTTTCAGGAAAAGTCACGGACTGGGAGACTTTAATATTTTATGGAAAAAAAGTTACATTGCAAACACACAACACACATCACACAAATTGACCCGATTGGCGGTTCTAGTGTTAAATGAACTCACTAATTAATTAAACCAGTTCAATACGCATTATTCCTATTCTTATCATTCTTTATGAGTGCTGAAGTAGTCTTAAAATCAGATCTGATTTTTAAATGAAATCTGACGGCAGGCAGTTAGCTCTGATCACCTATGATAAATGCGCCACACCTAATCTGGCCATTCAGCCACAGAGCTCCCTCTATACAAATCAAACTGTAGACGGTGTGAAAGCACCTATTGTTTTAAATAATGGTCGGAATGTGACCTGTGAGCCTTCTGAATTACCGTGGGACAGCACATTCTAAACTAAAATGTTCAATCAATAAAGTAACATCTTATCTTATCTTATCTTAATAATATCTTCATATTAATAATAATAATAAATCATACAGTATGTGTCCGAAAGGGAGCAGGAGGAAGCAAACACAAAAATAGACAAAACATATACTGCATATTAAAGCAAACGATTGTAAAGGTAAAAGTATGAGCATAACAAATAAAGAAGTGTAATGTAAACATTTACATTATAATTATGATTATTTAATATATAAAGACTATATATTATTGAATTACAAGATTAGATATACTTTAGTTGATCTAAAATATTGATGTGTTCAAATGCTCTTCAAAACACAACTGAAAGTCCATGAAACTTGTCTTTCTGTATTTGTGAATGAAGCGCCATCTCCTGGTTAAAACCTGAAATTGAAAATCTGGCAACGCCCTCTTGGAAAATAGTGGGAGGGCTTAACATTCCTCTATACTGGTCTTAGGCAGGTCGTAGGCAGGAAGCTGTAAACTGGAGTCTGAAATTCAGTGCTACATCTGTAGGTGTACTGTTCTCTCTATGTGTCTCAGTGTGAACATAGATTAAACTATTTTGGGAGCCAGGGAATGAGCAGCCATGCTCCTTTATTGACTTATTTGCAGTCCACTGAAATTCAAACGGAGTGAAACTATAAAAAAGAAGAAGTTACAAGGCACTTAATGATCTCATACATGCAAGGGTAACATACACAGATTAACACCTAGGGCCGCTAAGTGTACAAAAGGTAAATATAGCTATTGCTAGCTGTGCAATAAGTATGTATACAGGCTAGTATGGCTAACGCTACCGTGTATGCTAACGCTAGCGCGAATGCTAACGCATGTTCTCATTGTGTTTAAACATCTCCAAATGTCATCACATAAACACAATACATGTTACTAATCCTTACAGTGTAAGTGTAACCCCCTGATCCCACCGGAAGCGTCTGCGCTGTGCTGCGCTGTGCTGCGCTGTGCTGCGCTGCGCTGCGCTGCGCTGCGGCTGCGCCGCGCTGCGACCTCCTCCTGCGTCATAACCCATCAGGCGCGTTTCAAAACGTTGCGGAAGCGGAGCGTCGTGTGTGCAGCCTCGCAGTTGTTGTTGATTTTGGAATATTTCCTGGACATTTGTACTTTTACAAGTAAGTAGGCTACGTAGTTAAATGGTTTATGTTTGTGTCTGTTTAAATCATGTTTATTGTTGTTATTTCCTATTTTGTTGTGTTGTATTTTAGTGGTAAAAAAATATGCATTCATCATCATAATTATTCTATATATATATAATTTACAGTGCCTGTAAACCGGAGGAGAACGCTGGCATGTATTCTCCTACTTAAAAGACTACGGGGGGGTGGGGGGAGGAGAAGGAGCCGGTTTTGGGTGCACCCCCTCAACCAGCAAAGGAGACAACAAGGTGATTTTCATCACCTCGTGGCTGAGCTGAGGTTGGACAGCCAACGACATCACCAATATTTTCGGATGAACATTCCACTTCCTGCCTGCGCTGCGCCGCGTCAAAAATAGGATTCATCCTATATTTTAGAAATTCCTTGCGGCGAGGAGCTTCTGGGACGCTTCGAACCGCGGCGCAGCGGGTCTGGTGGAATAGCACCCATTGACTAGAGTGGACGCGATCGCTAAAAACGCCGCAGCCGCGCCGCAGCGCAGACGCTTCCGGTGGGATCAGGGGGTAAGGCTCTCTCTTACACGTACAGTCATTGTTAGCTATTGGTAGCTGAACTGTCAATACCCCAAAAGTTAAATATTCTTAGATATAAATATCTAATTTGTTTAGTTATTTAGACACAATTAACACTTATAATTTCATGTCTTATGTCTTTCATGTGTTACATAAGAAGAGATCATATTTGTTAAGTGTTATTATGGGAGAATTACTTTTCTTGTGGTACTACTGCCTTATTAGGCCCATAATGAGCAGAGCATATTAAGACCAAAACTCATGTAAAAAAAATTTTTTTTAAGCGAATTGATGACACTACACGACAGGAGGAGAGGTTTTGGGGTTTAGGTTTGGGAGGCAGGAAGGAAGATTAGGATTAGGTAAAAAGGTAGGGAGTGGTTAGGGTTAGGATGGGGGGAAGGGAAGGGTTAGATTGAAGCAGCGCCATATAGATAGAAGAGTTACGACAGCGGAAGTCCAAAAACGGTTATCGTCACGTGGTTCATGTAGACGAGGATCGTTCCCCGGAGGTTCATGGCGGGCAATGTGAATGCATTGATAACAGGAGATAGAACTACGATTTTTGGTAATTATTAGTGAATAAAGGTTTTGATTTTCAATATTTATATAACAAATCGATATGTGTATGTATTTACATCAATATGTTTTAAAAAATAAAATAGAATTTGCTAGAGATGTCCCGATCCGATCACGTGATCGGGGATCGGAGCCGATAACGTGATTTTCAAAAGATCGGAATCGGGAGAAAAAAATCGGGGATCGGGATTTTATTATTATTATTTTTTTAAATACTTTTTTTTTTTTTATCAATAGTTACAAAACAAAAATGAACATGTTCAAGTCTTAAAGTCATCCTGAGGCCTTAGTTTTGGTTTCAAATGACACAACATCATGTATGTGTTGCTTCTTTGGGGCTTGTTTTCATAGACATAGATTCTTTTTTTTCTCTTAATGCATTTCATAAAGATCGGATCGGGAAAAATCGGTATCGGCAAATTGTCAAAATCAAATGATCGGAATCGGATCGGGAGCAACAAAAGGTGATCGGGACATCCCTAGAATTTGCTAATATTAATTGATAATATTAGGATTAGTGTGAACAACTAGTTTACATGTTAGGCTAACAGTGCCTTGGTTAAAGAGCCTGTTGCTGTTTATTTATAGCTTTGAATTCTTTAAAACCATTATTATCTTCTTAAACTGGTATGGTAGTCAGGAGCATTACTTTCTAATGTTTATTGATATATTTAGAGGGAGGGGATCTAAAGGAATGCTTCAAAATTCAGATTAGATTCATTTCTACCATTTTCTTAAATTCATGGTAGTTTCAGTAATCCCATGGTAATTGAGAACACAAGTTATCTAAATGACTAATGTCATCTTTATGGCTTTCAGAAAGGACAGGAGACCGACAGGTGACTATCGAAGGACTAGCAGCAGCAGCAGCAGCAACATGATGATGATGATGTTAAATGTGTTGTTTTAGGAACATCCATTGCAAATACATGGAATTCAATAAACATTGAATAGCATATCATGCAGTTTGTCTGTACCTTTTCCTCCGTGTTGTCCTGGTTTGCTGTGCTGCCTCCTAGTCGCCACCATGGTTTGCTGTGCTGCCTGGGGATGCTCAAATCGCTCCGAGAAAGGAGTACGAATGTACGGCTTCCCCACTGACACAGAGCGGAGGAAAAAATGGCTGGCTCAAGTCAGCAGGAGCAATTTCACGACCAACAGCAAAAAAATATGTGAGGTTATTATATACAAACACTGCATTTGCACTTTTTCACAAAACGAAAACCACACCATTGGGAAAGCTTAATGTTTTGTTTAATACAAAAAAACAGGGAAAGGCTTGAAAAACACTGAGAGTTGAGACTCAGGGTGCAGGGTGAGGGTCTCAGTGCAGGTATTCAGGCTCCATTGAATACCCCTCTGGTTCTTGTGCTGAAAGAGGGAGTAACAGACAGGAGAAAGGGTTATACACACCTATATAGCACACCTATTGGATGGGAAATTGCCTTGGGGAGATAAGGTGTGGTCTTTGTTCCCAACTGAAGTTATGGAACTTTATTATTTGTGAGTTTAACAAAGTATGACAAATGGCATCAGTAACAGATGTGATAGGAATTTCTATAAAGTTGTCTCACATTCTTGGTCATATTTTATATACAGTATGTAATGAGTATAACATGTCTAGTAAGTATAAAGTGTTTCCTAATACTGTGTATTCAACCACTATGGTATAGTGCAGGGGTCTGCAACCTTTTTGACCAAAAGAGCCATTTTGCTCCTTTTTCCAAAAATAAAATTGTCTGGAGCCACAAAACATATTTCATAGATTGGTAGCTAATACAGTTGTATTTATTGTTATATCAGACATTGTATTTATTAGGCTATTTATTACGTTATATAAAACTGTTAACCTCTAATAAGAAACAAAGAACTCCAATAAGGAGAATTAAAATAATACATAGGCCTACTTTATAATAAATTAAACACAGCACTTGGGGAGTCCTCTGCCCATTTGAAGGAAACAAATATATAATTAAAATGTGCCAACTTTGAAATAAATAAAACATATAGCTGCACCCTAAAAAGAGTTAAAGGTAGGGTAGGTAAGAATGGAGAAACCAGCTCGAGTGCGCTAGAATTTGAAAATACACAACCGGGAAAAATCTGTCTCTTCCTTCAGACTTCCTTACAGAGCCCCTCCTCCAACACACACGAACGCGCACATGACCAATGAGGGCACGAGATAAGTTTGTGCACAGATGGAAGGCTGACAGGCAGGTAGGACATCCAGTTATTTTACCTGGGCCGGCTCAGATGATTGGTCGTGCTTTTTACAGCGCTACGGCTTCCAGAGATTAATTTGTGTATGTATTTATTGTCAAAGCATTTAATATATTCATTGCTATCGGGATGTTAAGAGCATTCCATGGAATATAACAAAAAGTGTTTTCTGTAATAAATTACACACCCCATTGAATTATGACTGAAGATCGTCAGCTGTCTTCCTCTCCCGTGTTGTTCCTCGATACGTAAAGGCTGCAGCACCTTTGACAACTTCTCTCTACATATCAAACATACCGGTAAACCAGCATTGTTTGCTGTGAAAGCATAACTCTGTCGACGCAGAATTAAATCCTGTGTTCCTCCGGTACTTTTCTTTGATTTATCCATAATTCGCTCATGGAGCCGGGGGTCAGGTTATTCACCCGCAGGAAAAGACGCTGGCGTGGGACCGTAGCAGGATGTGACGCATATTTTAGTTGACCTAATTAAAACCGTTTTGTTTTTTATTTATGTGTCACAGTATCACCTCAAAATACAAGATATGAAACGATTTCAACCATGCAACAAAATGTAAATAGTCCGACAAATACTTTTATTTTATTTCCTTCTTATTTTTGTCTAAGCTCAAGGGAGCCAGAGCAGAGGGCTTAAAGGGCCGCATGCGGCTCGAGGGCCGCGGGTTGCCGACCCCTGGTATAGTGTATGGTACTATGGTATGGTATCCTAGCTTAATCTGTTATCTGTAAACGTTCCCTAAATCTATTAATTTAGGGATAATCCACTGACATCCTTTAATACACATGTTAATTTGAATCAGATGTACTGATAATATCCGCAATATAAGTCTTTAAACGTCTTCTTACCTTTAAAAGTCCGTCACGAACGGGCTATTATGCTGCAACTCTACAGCTCTAACTTCCGGGGAACGATTGAGAGGCTCCACGATCCGCCATTGCTGTAAAAAAGTGGTCCATTGGAGTGAACGGAGATGACGTAACTCTCAGTCTATATGGCGCTGGATTGAAGGGAGGGAAGAGAACTGCTACCCGGGAAAGAGGATGCAACGCGTCATCTGTGAAGCTCCGCCCACGTTGAGCTCCGGCCCACATGAGGCACTGAGCACTGCAATGAGGGGCTTCTCGTCCGCGGCCGCAGCTAGACCCTTCTCAGCCACCGTAGTGTCGTTTCAGGTGGGCGTGTCGTGTAGTGTACTGAATTGTCCGCGGCCGCAGCTAGACCCTTCTCGCAAAAGTAGAGCAATGTTCTACTTTTGCCGCCTCGACGGAGGCGTCAGCCAATCGAATCATATGCCAGTACAAGCTCTAGCCAATCAAACCGCGTGCTTGTGTTTCTGGGGCGGGAGATTCATTTGATTGGTTTTTGGTCGAGTTTCCGCCCCCCCCCCCCCCCCCGCCGGCAAGCGACAACGCACGCCGCCGTGTGTAGGAGCCGTTATTCTCTGCCAAGCAGCCAGCAGTGCGCTGCTGAGTCATGTGACTGCACGCCTGCAACACTCAAAGTATATAGCTTTGGAGGAGGGGGAGGGGCAGAGTGAGCATGAGCAAAGTGAGTGAGAGTGGTTTTTGCACATGCACAACAACTATGATGTAACAGGAATTGTGCTCTGAACAGAGAAGAGAAACTGAAACTTAAAGAGCAACTTCCTGGTTAAAGACACCAGTGAATAAATGTGTAGGAAAATGATGAATACACTAGATTTTCAAAAAAATATACAGAAATATACACTACAGTGACATCTGACGTCGTTTTTGTAAGAAATGTTCACTTCCGCATAAAAAAGCCTAGGCACGTGACCTCCCGCGTGTGACGTAACACGGGGGACACAAGGGCGAGAGCGGCCGGTGTAACGTACTAATAAACATGGATCCCAATGCTAGTTTCGACACAGAAGACACAGAAGAAGTTGAACATGAATATTCGAATGCATATGACGGACCACAACCTTATAATTATGAGCCTGCTAGGCGTCCAAGAGACCAGGAGCAGCCAAGGATTAAAAGAAATAACGGCCATCGGAGAGAAATTGAGCTGTGGTGTGAGGAGAACCAGTGGAGAACTGGGCAGCTATCTTGGTGAGTGACCGGCGTTAGCTACAGAATGTTAGCTAACGTCACATCACAACATTGTAAAGTAAGCTATGAAGTATTATTTGAGTTATTTGAAGTATTAAAGTAACGTGTTATGGCAGGAAAGTTCAATCTGGTATATTCATTTTAATGTCACCTTATATAGAATGTGTGTTAAACGTGTGATTTCTGCATTGAGTGACTTCTGCCTAGCAGATACCAAGAAGAGGCCCCTAGGGTCTCTCTGTTAATTATCAATAGTCCGTGCAATTAACAGGGGAAGTCCCAGATACATTTTCAGATAATGTAGTTAAAGTCTTGTAGAATTAATGTTTATCTCCTACACATCCTGCAGGCCTTGAGACTTGGGTCACCCAGCAGTGACCAAGATAAACGTCCTTTTGAGCTTATCAATAAAATGTATTAATTCCTAGTAAGCTGACTTTGGGGTGAAGGGAAGTTCAGCGAAGCCATTAAGCCACAAGAACAATTAAACTTCTGTTAATCAACCAAAACTCATGACTTTCAGGGGACAGGACATTCGGACCTATAACAAGGGTCACTTCATAGAGAATATATGTGTGTGGTTGATTACTTTGTATTAGTAATAGCAGTATGTTTAAAGGAAGCTGGAAATATGCAATGTGAAACCTTTTATTTGAAATAAAGATTCTGCAGGGAATATTCTTAAAGAACAATAGCTCAAGTGTCTGGAAGAGCTGCAGGCTAAATGAGGGTGCGGTACTTTTTAACTGCTTGAGATCAGACCTGATGTTTTCCTTTTGTTATTATTGTTTGAGGTTAAGGTAACTCACATGTGTTATTTGTATAATCCAACTATAAAAAACTATATCTTAAAACTATCTTTATAAAATGCCAAAAGTATGTGAAACTTGCAAGGAGGGGTTTGTTATCTCGAATGTAAGGGTCGCCTCTGGCTCGCGCTGATTGGCTGTCTTTTCTAAGTGGAGGACCCCTCGGGGGGGGGGGGGGGGGGCAGCCGCATAGCTCCTCCTGGGGTTTTGGATATAAGCCTATGTTTTCTTTAGACCAGCCTCTTCTTTTCTTCAAACTGACCAGATCCGTGAAATTGGAGGAAGAGCAGGAAGTACTTCCTTTGTGTTTGTATTTGTATTTGTATTGTTACTTTTTATCATTAAAACAAGACTACTGTTTAACTTGCATTCTGGTGTTTCTTAATCCCTTCCTTTTTACGAATTTACCCAGCTTATCAAACGACACGCGGAGACGAGGTTGGTTTTAAACATCCTCCAAATCTCCAACAGCTATCATATATCAGGCTATAACTAAAGTAGCATTGATAATATAGTAACGTTACT
This sequence comes from Notothenia rossii, assembly GCF_949606895.1. Taxonomy (NCBI): domain Eukaryota; kingdom Metazoa; phylum Chordata; class Actinopteri; order Perciformes; family Nototheniidae; genus Notothenia; species Notothenia rossii. The sequence continues at coordinate 44,700,322 of NC_136907.1, read as the reverse complement.
GGCAGGACTGTTGATACTGATCCATAACAGAAACTAATGCGCAAGTATCAGCCGTATCTCGCGTTACCTAATGCAACTCCACACTACGGTGCTGTGTACCGGAGGAGAGACGCGAGATACGGCTGATTCTTGGCGATCTGGCATAGAAAGGTTTTGGAGCCTCCGTTGATATGTCGTTGTAAATGGCTTGATGGAAAGCAGGTGTGTGGTCGGGGAGGGTGCACAGCTGATTTCAGAAGGTGAGTGGAGGTTGAGGCGGGAGCCAGGAGTGACAGCCACCACGCACACACAAACAACAAAGACAGGGGTAAACAAACAAACACAAAGGAGACGGCTGGAACAGTACAGCCACCACAGCGTTACCTAATGCAACTCCACACAATGTCTTACGGTGCCGTGTACCGGAGGGGAGAGAGAGAGAGAGAGCAGCGAAGGGTGGGGGGGGGGGGGAGAGAGAAGTAATACGGTTTCCTAATAAAGCTGTGGAGAGTATGTGCTGCAGGGAGGTGGATGCACAACGCACCCAGGAACGAACGCTAGCTCCGGTCCTTTTTACTGTGGACTCGATGTCCTGACAGGCTGGTATTTGTGCAACCTGCACAAACACAATACTGCACCATGATTACAAATGGTGAAATACAATGTAAAACTACCGAAAAATAGAGAGCGGAGATGTGTCCCCTGTGTGATGTAATATGATGCGTTTCACGTATGACCTTAAAAAAAAGCCGTTTTTAAGAGCAGAGCTCAAAATTGCTCCTTTCCCCCTGAATTCCTGCCCTTATGTCTCGGAAAACATATCAAATCCTGCATTCACTTTTTTAATTGTAATTTTCAAGCAAGTTTAAGCATAAATGTAGAAAAAAAAAAACCCTGCAAGATGCGCTTTAAGTATCGATCACACCAACGTTGGTAGCGATACATCGATATTTTTTATCGATCCGCCCAACACTAGTCCATACACACCATTCCAATGTGTCAGTACGTCTTGTAGTTAAAGTTAAATAATAAGCTTTCTGTTGATGTTGTTAGGTCTAGGTTTGTTATGTGTTTGTACGAATATCTTTAAGGAATGTTCAATGTTTTACATTTTTAACTAGCGATAGTCTTGTCACTGTTTCTGTAGTGTAGTGGTTATCACGTTCGCCTAACACGCGAAGGTAAGCCGTGTATACCCATAGAAGACTTTCTATTGGCCAGAAGCCTCTTCAAAAGAACGACGGTTCGAATCCCACCTGATCCAAACAAAAATCCCCACATTCGGTTTCAAAATGTTGCTCATTATACACAAATACTACATTTATCTTTTCAAACGTTTAAATTTAGAGTTGAAACAGATATTTGGAGTTCGAAATGAATTATTCTTTCTTGCTGCTTCTTACAAGTTATTTTAACCTTAATATATAGCAATCATAACAATAATAACACAAATAATATCTTAATATTAGTAATAATAATGTTTTATATAATTTTTTTGTATTTTTACTTATAAACATGTTTGAAATATGTTGATTGTACAGATGTTTACATAGAGCATATGAGTGTGCTTAATTCTTCTTTCTATCACTATTACTTCCTCTATCAAGTAAAGACAGACGACACAGTGATGCATTCAAGATCATTTATTCAAAAACAGCTGAAACATCAAATATAGGAAATAATATAAATATAACTACAGATATATAAAAAATACTGAAAACACAATACAGAGAGAACAATCAGATCCTGAAAAAAGAATTGAACCATATTATATTCTTTGTATTTTTGGACTATATGATATGTTGTATTGCACCTTAATATGTAATATTATAATTTAGAAGAAGATAGTGTATTGTTTTGTTATAGATTTATTTTATATCACCACCATCCATTATCTGAAATGTTTTTCACCTCATGTTATTGTATGGTTACTATTCTGCATTCTATTCTCATTTTAGTGATTTATACCCTATTACTTGGTATTTGTTTTTTTATTTATTGTAGTGCAATAATTATATTTATTCTAGTATAGTATATAATATTCTAGTGCAGGCCCCAGCACCGACAAGGTTGGAGTGGAGGACCTATAGAAATCCCTGAAATAATTATTATTCTTTATTATGAATTGAGTTTTTTGAGGGCATTAACCAAAACTGTTTTGTTATTGGCAGGAATGTCAGGACGGTGAAAAGGCTGATAGTTTAGGGGTCTCATTTTTGTTGCAGGCAAAACGTCTTAGTTTGTATTTTAATATGAAACTTAGTAGACCCAGGAATTGGCGCATGCATGTGTGTATGTGAGGGTAGGTTAGGGCTTCCTTTTGTCTGCAATCCATCTGTCCCTTTCAGCATCATAGAAGTCCGACTGCTGGAACTCCGGCCACGTCATCTCCTTCTCCATGCCCTGTGCATTATATAAGGAGAAGACTCTGGAGGGGCAGTAGATATACATCCCTGGGCAAGTCAGAGCTAAGGGGAAAGGAGGCACTGGGCAAGTCAGAGCTGTAAAACAAAGTAAAACATCATAGTTACATCAGATAAAATTGAATAAAGCTCTATGACTGCTATAATACAGTGACTCAGATATCCATACTTTCATCGAGGACAGTGTCTCCCTGCGCTTCCACAGGGGCCATATTATGTGGTGATGAATCTGGGATGATGAGATACAAACAGGCAAGTGACGTATAAACATCGAAATTAAGAAGCAGCATTTAAGAAGTTGTAGAATTTTGAAGGAGACAGATTCAACATCCCCCTCTCCAGCTCCTTGTCCTCCTCCATCACTAGGAGATTAAACAATAACATTTATTATGTCAATGTCATGTTCACCTTAAAGCAGTATTTGCATATTACTGTGAGCTGACCTGGAGTGCTGGATGTCAGAGTGGAGGTATCTGATGCAATGCAGCCTTCAGCAGGTGGTGGACAGGACTCAGCCCTCTGCTGCCTGAAGGTTGTACATCTTGCTGTTAGTGATGCACTTCACTCCTAAAACAAAGGCAGCATAACCATCAGCCCTGCTATCCCAGATCTGCTTACAGGTGTCTTTGGCCCTGGCTCCAAAGCCGACAGTATGTTCCCCCTCTGACGCCACTGGTGGGGCAGGCTTCCTGGAGCACAGGTACTTCCTCAGATCCTGAATTTCCTGGAAGCTTCTGGCGTAGTCCAGAAACGACAGCAGGCTGTCCTTGCTAGGCCCTTGGGGGATGAAGGTCCCACCTCTCTCCTCCTCGTCCACCTTGTCCATCAGGTAGAGGGTGTAGCCGACGTCATTCTCAAGGAGCCACCTGTACAGTTTCCCCTTATATTTTCCGAACTGTAGCACGTACTCCCCCATCACCTCGAGTCAGTCGGATTTTCGGTATCGGTTTCGGCCAAGAATTTCCCATTCGGTGCACCCCTAATCTTTAGCCATAAAATAATAACAAAGTATAATAGAAGATAGCAACACAAAAGTTTTAAGACTGAATACTGTAGTATTTACCAAATTAAAATGTACTGTAGTAAGTAGAACTGCTGCAATGAAAAGAGTCAAATAATGACAGCTCTTTTGCCATGTGTAATGAGTAATAAATCAGCTGCTGTGAACGCTGACATTTACTGTAAATACATGACGTTAGTCAGTGGCGGCCGGTCCATAGGGGCGCCGGACCCCCTCTTCCCACATGTTTGATTGTCATTAACAATTAAAAATTCATAAAAAAATATATTTCCAAAAAATATATATTCTTTCTTTTTCTTTTTAAAGAACAAGGTAAATATTATATAGTTGGTATCAGTAAAATGTATAATCTACAATAAAATCTTGTTTAAAATTGTTTTACCATGTCTAAAGTTACTGATAAGTCACATGTTTCCTGCCTGGCCGCAGCGTGTATCATTACCCTCTCTCTTCCGGGCGGTAGAAAAGAGCCCTCAGCCAGAGCAGCTGCAACCAACAAGCTGACTGTTGCTATCTGTAAACTATGTCGCCGAAACATAATTTCAGCCAATCAGCGTCGTCAGATCTGATGCTCAAAGGGCGCCCTTTCAGCGCCCTGGCCTGTGTGTCTGTTTAGACTCTGACGCTACAGTAGGGGATGGCTGCGTCTGCAGTTGTAGACTCTGGTGCTAGTGGATCGCCGGAGCTGTAGATTAACATTTGCATGCTTATTGTAGTTGTAAGGGCAAGGCCTGTGGCACCATGGAGCATATGTGTGGGCTGGACCTGTATTTTACAGGAAAGGAGTGATCAGAGGGTCGATTTGTCAATTCTTGTTCAGTTTTCATCTTCCTCACCCTCTCAGACTTTGAGTTGCGCACGCTGCTAAAGAGACGCGCTACCATGGAAACCAAACAATGGTGTACCTGTATTAAAGTCCGAGTGGAAACAGTCGTGAGTAAATCTGATTTTGTCCCGCGAAAATCGGGAGGGTTGGCAAGTATGACACACACACACACACACACACACACACACACACACACACACACACACACACACACACACACACACACACACACACACACACACACACACACACACACACACACACACACACACACACACACACACACACACACACACACACACACACACACACACACACACAGTTCGTATTTAGGCTCCTGATTTTAAATACCCTAGTATGGTTGTCACCATTCCCATAGCCCCACCAAAAATATTTTCCACCAGCCGCCACTGACGTTAGTGTAACATTAGCTAACAAAAGTTACAGTACCTTAGCGCTAACAACACACAGAGTTAAAGACAATCTAACAACTAACAACTATTGCAAAAACAGTGTAACAATATCATAAGTGTTAATTCAGTCGTAGAAAAAGAAGCCCCACTTACGTTTGATAAGTTTGACGAGATGTTAGAACTAGAAGTCGAATTATGTCGGTAATGTCGTCTCTATCTGTAAGATCCTGCTGCTGTTGCTCCGTCTCTCACTCTCTGTCTCTGGAAACGGGGTCTCCTTACTTCTACCAAAAGGGTGCAACAGCGCCCCCAATTTCTCGCTTGTGGCCAGAAATATATTGCAGTCACAGTGTAAGAACTACCATAGAGAATGAATGGTAAAGTTAAGAGAGTTAGTCCTTAGGTCCCCGGTTCGAGACCGGGCGGAAACACTTTATTGTGTTTTTGAGTATTTTAAATGCCTTATCTTTATCGGCCAGTTGTTCACAATAAATAAGACTTATTTATACAACTCCAGGTTGTTGATATGGCATGGAATATATATTAACCCTTGTCCCTGAACGTTTACCCCAGAAATTGCTGCTGCACTTCGTCCTCTGAGATCATGTCTGGTGGTCAGTGGGCAGTGTGTGTGTGTGTGTGTGTGTGTGTGTGTGTGTGTGTGTGTGTTTGTTTCGGGGGGGGGCGGGACTTACAATGATGTAAGGACAATAATGTCAATGTGGGCTTAGTTACCCTTCAGTAAAACACATTCAGATCATTGGCCAGTTCATAGTTTTCGGCAGTGTGAATGGGGGATTTCGGTCTTCTATTGTTGTGACCACATGGGAGAGCTTGCATGAAAATAAGAAGAACTTAGTTATATCTTTCTATATTTAGGGAAAAGGTAGACGCCCAACGTGGGGCTCGAACCCACGACCCTGAGATTAAGAGTCTCATGCTCTACCGACTGAGCTAGCCGGGCTGTTTAATTTGTGAAAACATGTGTGAAGTTGATTGTGTCACAGTGTTGGAAGTTATTGTTTCATAGTCCCTAAATTCGTTCATCTGTTCTGTAATTCAATCAAAGATATATTGGACTTGAGGCAAATCTTCTGCCAGACAAAACATACATACATGACTTCCTGGCATAAACTGCGTATCACTTCTCTTAACTAGGGATCGACCGATATGGCTTTTTCAAGGCCGATACCGACTATTAGTAATCAAGCAGACCGATAACCGATATTTGGAACCGATAAACATTTGCAGTAAAATCAGAAAATCATATGAAAAACTACGGACGAACATACGGGGAGGCCCGTAAGTTGGTGCGAAAAAACGGGCGAACATACGAGCGTATTTTCGCGCGGTTTTTCATATGATAATGAGCCCCACCTTCTGTTTTGCATAGCCAGTACATTTAAAGTGTGTGCAACCAATCAGTGAAGAGTTAAGCCAGACTAAAGCAATCTGTTGAGGAAAAGTTCCTGTAATATAACTATTCATTGTGAGATTTATATAGATAGATAGATAGATAGAAAGAATAAAGAATAATCAGAATAATTAAATTAAACATTTACAGTAAATAATATAAAGTATAAACATATCTACAGTCACAACTTCATTATTGTTATTCATACTTTCTGTTATGTAGTTTATTAATGTTCCCGTGCTTTCAGTTTCCATCCAGAAATATAATCACAATGCTATTTTGAAGGTGTGTTCAAAACAATCTATGTAATGCAACGTTTCCTCATATCAGTAGAGGAAAAGTGTGTGTGTACAAGATAGATATTAATTTTACTCCACAATTTCCTACCGTATTCTTAAATAAGTCTGCAATGCAACTGAAAGGTACACTAATAAAAGTAAAACGTTGTATCAACAAAAAAAAATTAGAGTAGAGAAATATTTTACATTGACTCAATGAAAGTCCATTTCTTCAGATCAATCTGTATATTTTAACTCAATTTATTTGAATGAAAAACAAGTTGTTCACACAACCAGCTTTGGCCTTTGAGGCAGCCATTACCTGATCTTAGACATGTTAATAAGTACCACAGTTATTAGTTGCAGTAATATGTGCCGCTTCCAAACATCAAACTCTTAGAAAAAAGACTTGTCCTTATTATCCACTGCTCACTTTTTTTAAAGCAACACTGACAACTTGCGCCTGTGAGACATGTAATCTCTGAAAATGATTAGACATGCTTCTACAGTGAAAATCGGTCATACTGTGAGTGCAATTTCTGAACACAACACTTTTTTGCAAATGTTTTATAATGCATCATTATTGTAAAACCTTGGATTTAGAAACCATACCATGTAACAATGGTAACTGTGAGTGAGTGCAACAAAGTGTCTACTCTGGGATGAACAGCTGGGTTCTCAGTCTATTCACTTTCGGTCTCATCTTTTCCCCCTCAAGCTCCATCAGGACTTTTTGCACAACTTCAAAAGTGGATTGCAGTTATTTCGGATATCTTAAGTTCAGTGCGTATATGAGCCCGAAGAGCATGGCAAAAGCTGTCGCAAACCGAGGGCAAGCCGCTGAGGACCTCTGTTCCTTCGATGAGAACCTTGACGTCTTTGGGTCGATGAAACTGATCCTCTTTCCCAATGACAAAGATTGCCATTGTTGCCTGCTCCAGTTCTCCAGCATCAGCGTCCTGCATATCATGCAAACAAAAGGGAAATGGGTGAGGACCACAGAGTGTAGTTCAACAGGCCTGAGGCGCAAAAGTTTCCCCAAGTTTGCAGCTACCTTTTAAAAATACAAGATTATAGTGGATAGATGAAAAAAGGAAAGTTCTCAGTTTAGTCGGCCCAAGAGGAAAGCTCAGGAGGTCATCACAAATGACTAGCTTTCTAACCAAGCAGTTATTTGCATGCAGTACAAATATGTTATTTTTCTTTTATGAACAAACATCTTGTGAGTGAGTGGGAGGTCTTACCTGGAATTCTTTGATGAGATGGTCAACAGGTTGACCCAGGTAGATCATTAGAGATTTGAGGATGCATTCTCTTCTGATGGTGATGTCCACAGTCTGAGTAAGAACAGTTATATATATATATATATAATAAATCACATGAAAAAAAAAGGACGATTCAGCCACTGATCCCACAGATAAAAAAAACTCATTCATAGATACCTCATCCAAACCTGCAAGATGGTGGTATATATATATATATATATATATATATACCACCATCTTGTGGTATACACATATATATATATATATACGTATATATATACACATATATATATATACACATATATACATATATATATATATATATATATATATATATACACATGTATATATACATATATATGCCGTTTCTCTAACGCTTTATGCTTCCTTCTTTCATTGGGCTGCACATTTCTACTATGACACATGCCTTGTCTTCAGGGGATGGAACTGGGGGCTGAAAAGAAGAACCGGTTCCGAACCAAAAGAGCACTAGCACGGAGTTAGAACGGGAACCGCGTTGGTGTGAAAGGGGCACTGTGTTCTTTGTTCCGTTTTAGAAACGAAGTGTGAATAAACAGATTCTGATTGTGAAGAAAACGGATATAATTTCTAAGTGAATCAGAGCTGGTCAGATAATAAGCCTGTTGAACAGGAGAAAAGAATGAAGCAGAGGGAAAGTTGCTGCCGTTTGTGTGGTTGTCCTAGCCAGAATTTATTAAACACATTAATAAATTAATAAGTGTGATTGTCATTCATGAGGGTATTGATGGGTATAGCTGCCTGGTCGTCTTCCTCCGGGCCTCAGACAACAACAGGAGCACTGCCGTGATGGCGAGCTTCATGGATGCAGTGGCCAAGTATGGTGTGCCCTCGAGGGTCAGAACCAACCATGGGGGCGAAAACAACGCTGTCTGCCTAATGATGAACATCTTCAGAGGCTCTCACAGAGGCAGTGCTCTCCGTGGAAGAAGCACTCACAACCAGAGAATAGAACGGCTCTGGAGTGACCTGTGGAGAGTTGTGAGCAATGTCTATTATGACCTCTTCAACAAGTGAAGGCATAATAGACGTAGACAATGAAATGCACATGTGGGCCCTGCATTATGTCTATCTCCCACGCATAAACCATGACCTACAGGGTTTTTTGGACAAGTGGAACAATCATGGGTTGAGGACCGAAAGATACCAGAGTCCCATACAACTTTTTGTCCAAGGTTGCCTGGAACGGCAGGGCCAGACCACTTCTGCCATGCAGAGCCTCTTTGGTGGAGGACAAGGAGATGCTCAGGAGGAGCCAGAAAGGGAGGGTGGAGCTGATGCAGGGGATGTTGCATTGGACTGGCCAGAGAGGGTCACCGTACCTCGAAACCAGCACCTGCTAAGCGATGAGGACATGGAGCCACTCACCGCACAGTTTGATCCTCTTGCTGATCGTAGAGGAGATCTTGGACTGGACGTCATCCAAAATATACTGTCATTCATGGCAACATTGAATGTTGTCTGATTTTGTCACGGACATGACACATATTTCACAGCGGCTCCCCTGCAGGCTGTTCTTTGCCCTTTGAACTCACACTAATTGCCTTTTTAAAACTACTACTTTGCACATTTTTCTAGTGTGCAGTGTATATATGTGTGAACCTATGTTTTTCTGTTGTAGTATTCGAGTGAATTTTCCTTAAATAAATTATTTAGTTTAAACAATGGTCTCTCTCATTGATGTTGTGACAGTTACTAGACCGCTTGTGGCCTGCACTTTGTGACGGTGACTGGGCTTTATATAGTCATCCATTGGGATGTGATTTCGACAAATAACAGTCCAGAACTCATGGGGAAATTCAATAATAGCCACTAAATGTATTTTTAAAGAAAACATAATGTGTTGACATTGATATATTACAAAACATATCCCTGAGTTTAACATTGTTCATTAGTGCCACGGTACATAAGCACATACTGTAGGAAAGCAACAAAAAAAAGCTATAGATAAATGCACTATGCATTGCTGCCTGCTTTACTGCCTGCTTTACTGAGTACCGGCAAGGTGCCGGTACTCAGTAAAATGCCGGTACTCAGCCGCCGGCAATATACGTATATATTGTAAACGCAACGCAGCGCAAATGTGGGTCTGACTCTGCCTCACAGAGGGTGACTGGCTGTCTACATGACGTGGCCTGCCGACATTGCCACTTTCATACAGATCATACTAATGCCCTCGATTGGTCTCTGTGTGTCATTCAAGCTCGGGAGGGTGTGTGTTGGTGTATGTCTGGCGCGAGCGAGCGAGAAAGCGCGCGCACCGGTTACGTGTATTGTTGTTAGCATGGTGCTAGCTAGCTGCGCTAACGGATATAAGGAGCTACAGCTCTGGTGAGGTAAATTAATCTCTGAGTCTTTAGATAGTTAACTTAGTTTAAGTTATCTCAGTGGGTCTCAAACGGTTCGGTCACCATTTATGTAAACACATATTTCCATTTGAGGGGGTAGTGATTAGTAAAATATGCATGAATAATACAAACAAAATGTTAACTAGGTGAAAAAAGGTAAGATAAACTTGTTGAGAGCTAAAACTAGTCTTTGCTGTTGCCTCAAAGAGGAGCAGGGGGGAGAGGAGGGAGACAGGAGAGGCCGATTCAGGAGCCCAGACACACTCACAACTATAAATGAACCAAAAACAAATAAATAAACAAGTTTCAATGTTTTTTCATATTGGATATTGTATGTTATTGGTTATGGCCATGTACTTATGATTTTATGATTATTTGAATGTATACATTTTTGTTTCATATGGGTGTAGTCTCTTTATTTCCCCCTCAAAATGCACCAGATTGATGCATTTAAGTCCAACATTTAAAAAAAAATCTTACCGGGGGAGCATGCCCCCGGACCCCCCTATAGGATTTGAGGCCCGGCCCCACTGTTCCCAAATAGATTTGCAATTTTTTTTAAATAGTAACCCATCTCCATATGTTTCTTTTTGGGTAGTAGATTTAAACTAGAGGGCTATCACTTTGTGCAGCGACACTATTGACAAATAAATCCAGCAAAATGGCACAAAAAACTGGTAGTGGCCTCAGGGACGAGGAGTCATTTAACCAGCCAGTAGGAATCAAGCTTTACTTTCTTTTATATCCATAAAGTAAAAGTAAATCTGTTTACAGTTGTTTCCTTATGGATGTTGAGAGGTATCCATATATCTCTTCATTTTGCTCTCAAATTGCACCAGATTGATGCATCGAACTTCAATATTAGCACTTTACCACTGCACCCCCTCTAATCTCAGATGCACCCTGAGTCATTTTGTTTAAGTACAGTGAGCCTTTCTAAAATATACAGTAAAGAGACAAACCCACCAGCATTATAGGATATACTATGACTTTGTGCCAAATACTTGTTGCTGATTTAGAGTACTGGCACCTTTTTTATTCCAATTCAAGCACTGGGCAGAACCTCTGCTTCGCGCGTTCCTATATGAGTTTGTTTTAAAAGAAGGAAAAGTCAAAGCACCAGGATAAGGGTTAAACAATAACCTGCTTTAATGGTAAAAACATACAATACATCACCCAATCTCCTAATCACCTAATCACGAAGCACTCTGCAGAGTACTCCGGGCTCAGGTTCTACCACCGTGTGAGACACGCCTCAGGAACGGCAAGTCAAAAACAAGAGCGCCGATCTTCAAAATGATCACAACATTTATACACAGGTGGGGAGGAGTTTTATCGCTTGCTCTTCCCTAGCTCTTTGTTATTGGCGAGTTCACTTCTGAGCGAGCTAGCCAGTGAGTTGGCAGTGTTCCATTGGTCGGTTTCACTTCTGGGCGGGACCCCAGGTAGTGAGTCCGCAGTTGTTGATTCCATCTGTGGCTTCACTGTGTGTGTGTGTGTGTGTGTGTGTGTGTGTGTGTGTGTGTGTGTGTGTGTGTGTGTGTGTGTGTGTGTGTGTGTGTGTCCCTCTGCCCTTAGGCAGATCCCCCAATCAATGATTTGGAGTCATGACAGAGGACTCTTTGAGAGGACACATACTCATTCCCCCTAAACATCTTCAACACACACACACACACACACACACACACACACACACACACACACACACACACACACACACACACACACACACACACACACATCCTATCATGTATCTTATCACACAACAGTCACATGTTTTTCTTTATGAAAGCCATATTTCTAAATATCCAAACGTCATCGTCCCATGACAGTCACCGAATCAGTCAACCAACATAAGTTAATTGTTCTTGTGGCTTAATGGCTTCTGTGAACTTCCTTTCACCTCAAGTTAGGTTACTTTAGAATCAGAAGGACCATTGTCTCTCTAACTTGTGTGACCCAATCATCTCCTGATCTGATAAGAGTCTTGCAGGAAACGCACGTACATTTCAACACCCCAACATCCTTATCGTTTCTTAACTAATTAGAAAAAAAGAAAAGAAAAACGTGATTCTGCGATCGCAGAATTTACCGCATCATCAGCAAAATGGCGCAGATTTTTAAAAGGCCGCATATTTATCAAAAGGCCGCATAATCCCCGCATTTTTCCACACAAAGTTGAGAAAAATAAAAGTTGACTCGTCTTGACGTGACGTCATCAGCTCGCGCATCATAGAATGTAAACAACACTGTATAGAGTGAACGTGTGGAGCTCACACGATAGAGAAAACACCAAGATGAAAAAATCTAATCCATCTCATTTACCGACGAACATTTCTACTAAAGACCGGGCAAAAAGTGGGGGGAAACTATTCTGCACTCCGTGCAACTGTGTATTGGAGCATAAGAGAAAATTGACGGTGACGACCCACTTTGATTCATTCAAACATTCGAAAATGCTTTCTGCTGCTGCGGACAAGAAAGCCAAACAACTCACATTCACCGAGGCATCAACCTCCAAAACCGTTTCGAGGGCTACAAGAAACGAAGTGAGTAGCCTACAAGATTGAAGCTGGTCAGATAACGAACGAGTAAATGAAAACGCAATGAGGCGGAGAAGTGTGTGTGTGTTTGTATGTGTGTGCGTGTGTGTGTGTGTGTGTGTGTGGGGGGGTGTGTGTGTGAGATTAAAAAAGCCCAATTGCTTTTACAATAAATAAACATTGAATGTGTTTAATTGAATAGTAAAGGGGTTTAACGTTAGTGGCAGGTTGTGTGTGAGAGAGAATAAATAAGACAGCCCAATATTAAAAAAAATTGTTATTCTTTTCCCCCGCATATTTAGCATATTTCGCAACTTTCCGCATATTTCGCAACTTCCCGCAATTTCACCGCATAAAATCACATAAAAACCCCGCATTTTTAATCGCATAATCAAGGATTTTAGCCCGCATAATCAAGGAATTTAGCCCGCATAATCAAGGAGTTTTGCCCGCGTTTTTCTGGAGGGTCTAACTAATGCATGCTGGACATGAATCACTAATTAACAGGACTTTAACTGCATTATATTTGAGGAAAATGCCCTTTGGCTTAATCAATAATGGTTGTAGCACTTAACATAGGAAGCCAGAGACCCAGGGCCTCTTCAGAGGTCTGGGAACTGCAAAGCAGATGTCAAAGGTCATTTGTATTATTCTCAACCACAGATAGCCAAAAAACCACCCTTTTGATTACAAATAAAAGTGGAAGAAAAGACTATTGCGCTATATTTAAAAGAGGAAAAATGTACTTTGTCGCTTCAAATTTAACACACACGAATATATAAGGTGATATTCAAATAAATATATCACACTATCCATTTTCATTCAGTTTTCATACGTGATGCTGTTTCTTGGTGAGCTTGACAGTAATTCTTGACTCCAATGAGGTGAAGAGGCTAAAATTAAGTTTATAATGTAATCTCTGGATGTTCTCAGACATCTAGGATATGTTCTTGTGAGTACCTGGGCATAATGTAATAAAATATTCCGACTGACTAATTGTGATACCACTTTTACCTACTTATAAGCTAAAACCTAGCAACGGATAATGTAAAATTCTTGTGAAAATGCATAATTGGGAATTGATCACGTTTTCAGGTTCGTTTATATATTTTTTTCAAGCTGATAAAGTTATACATTTGGTGTTCTAAGACCTGGGATGTATGTCATACATGTGTGCCATGGCATTCAGCTAAACTGAAAATATCTCCATCACAGCTACACACTGTGTTGTGTGTCCACTTGCACTTCATCCCCTCGTCACCCTGTTAGTATATAAGTCCTGGTTTTCTGTCCTGTTCTTGTCGGTTCCTTGTTTGTCTATGTCATGAAGTTCAGTTTTTTTCCGTGTTGATTGTTGTTACTTGAGTTCCTGTTTTGCCTGTTAAATATACATTTTTGTTAAGTTTTCTGCTGTCTCCGCATTTGGGTCCAACCACTCCTTGCTTCATATGACAATGATTGATTTGTACTATATATCGAATTGCTATTTTTGCCATTATTGTATTGTAATTAGTGCTTTTGCAGGGAATTATTATTATTACTTTAAATCTTATAGATATTAACACTATTATACATATGGCTGAAATAATCATCATCATTAATTGTTTTGTGATATTATGTCCCTCTTGTTTTCATATATATATATATATATTTATATATGTGTCCCCTCTTCCTTCACAAGCACTATATATCAATATATATCAATATATATATATATCTATTCTAAAGCCTGCAATGAAATAGAAGCAGAACATGCTGCAGTGTTTGTGATGAACCTTTGTATACATTTCTGAATAAGTTTCAGAACCATTTTGTGGTACACTCTAAAAAGTGTACTTGATAGTAGTTGAAGTAACTTAATACATTTAATAAATCTGATTCAGATTTATGCTTTAGAGATTCCAATGTACTTTTGTGGGTTGTATTCATGTGATGTTTTTGTTCGTTGATTTGACTTGCTATTTTGTTATCAGTGAAAGCAAATCAATCAAGTTCCTCTCATCTAACGTGCGTGTCACGTTATGACGTCAACGTCTTTGCCAGATCTTTCCACCGTCACATGTGCCGCCTTTTTCTTTTGAGACGTGACTTCGACATACGGTAAGTGTGATTCAGACAAGTTATATTTCTTATATAAAAATAATGTACAATGTCAGATATAACATGTTCCACCTAAATTGTTTAACCAAACCAAGCTATGATGCACTGGCTCCACTGTTAGCTAAACCGCTAGCTTTAGCTCAAACATGAAGATAGTTGGTTGCTTGCGGGTAGAAGCCTACTCTCTTGGTTTAATATTGTCAAATGTGTTAAAGTTATTCCTATTGTGTACTGGCGTAGCTGCTTATTACCAAATTAGCGCAAACTAATGCGCAAACTGGGTCATGTTAAGGCTAGTACTATCATTATTAGTACATAGCTTGTCACCAAACTGCACACATTTTTTTTTTACTATTTCGGCGTGTGTGTGTGAACGGTTTAATGTAGTGTCACCGCCGCTGCGTCGAGTGTAATTATAAAGACGATACGGCATCACCGAGCAGTGAGGGGGCATGTTGCGCTGGGGAAAGCCCGGTGATGCATCCGGCTGACGAACATAGAACTTAACCTCGCTGTGTGGGAGATGCAGTAATAATTTGTTGTGCCCGTCGCCTCGATGGCGGGACTCCCTTCTTGTTTATGCTGGAAGTGATTGATGCAGTGTTGATAAAGCCTCACATTTATAGTAGCTCGGTGGTTAAAGCGTTATCCAGCTCTGTGTTGCTGTGCTAATGTGCTAATAAGAAGCCTTGTAGTGTAATTTGCTGTTGCTGATAAGACCATTACTACGTTCGGGGTGATAATACGTGACTGTGAAAGCTTAACAACGAATAGAAATGTCCCCCCTAATACAGTATATAAATGTATTTCTTTTTCTTCTCATGATTTCTCATGCCTGACCGGTGGTGGTTTCTTCAGGCTTTGACACATCGTATTGGAATACTACCTAAGGTACGTGAAGCTACACTACTGTGAGTGATATAGAGAGTACTTTAATGTTGCTGTGTGTTCTGAAAGTAATTTCCACGTAAACGCAAAGTGCAGGAGGTGATTATAGGACAAAATCCACTGTTTTGTTTTTTGTGGAGTTATTCAATTTAGAGTTCAGCCAAAGCTAATACACAAATGATTTTTTACCTACAAAGATACTCCCAGTAAAGTGTGGGATGATCTTGATCTATGGGTCACTGGGAGAACTCCCAGAGTTTTGTGAAATCCTCCAAATGGTGATACTGCAGGACAAGTTGATCTTCATTGTGAAAAAGCTCAGTGGATGGTACATTGAACATTATAGAGCTTATGATCTCAAAACGTCACCAGGCAAGGAAGTGGAACTTCTTGAGCCACAAGATGATTACCCACTGGCAGACTTCAAAATCCGAGTTATGCGTCTTGTCACATTGAAAAGATATGTCCATGTTTAAAGGGTGAGGAAGCGAAAAGTGATATTTCATTAGGTGGAAAAAGAAATAATTCATAACTATTGTGTTCTCAAAACAGATTTATTTCATACCAGTGTTTTTTTTTGTTTTCAAAGGTTTTATTTATCATTTCACCAACAAATAATTACACTAGGTAAATATCAGAAAATAATTTGTGAGAACACTCAAACAGTGTGTGGGCTTTTTTTGAGTGGTCAGAGTTTTAATGCTTCACCTGCAGAACAACAATATATTGTTTTTTTTATGACTTCCTATACATATTTGTTATTGGTGCAAGACTAACTATCAACCCTTTGGAGATTGCAAATGATAACATTCAACTTTTTTGCACATACAAGTTGTCAACTGCAGATTTCATTTATTTAAAAGGAACGTAACATTGAGGGTAGTCCAGTCAGCAAATGCCGCCAGTGGAAAAGGGATTAACACGAAGTTGTACTCCTTTTACTGAAAACTGATAACACATCTATAAGATGATACATTAACAGTGTGAATAATAAGGAATTATGTTTAATGTGCCTTTCTTAAAACGTATTGTGCTTGTGTTGTCTTCTCAGACTGCCATGGCTGATTCGACGCCTGCAAGACTGAAAGTGGTTTTGGGGGAGAACAACATTGAAAAACTGTCACTTCCAAATGGCATACCGGAATCATTGGATGACCTTCTCAGCAAGTTAAAGACTTTCGTTGGGTTAAAGGGCGACGTCAGACTGCAATACATGGACCAAGACTTTGGCAACGACTTCTTCAATCTGAATTCCACCACTCAACTTCAGGATTTGGGAACAATCAAAGTGATCCACCAGCAAACAAATACACCTTTGAACATTGCCACTGATACCGCATCATCGTCTTCACTTGAGTGTGATGGCAATGTTTCGTTAGCATCAGATGAAACAATAATCCTCTCATTCCCTGAATCTGTGTCCTCTCGAGCCAAACAGTGGCCAGCGGACTTTCCGATTCCTCAATTTTCATATGACACGGAGCTGCAGCTAGTGAAAGGGAATTCTGAGTTTAATGGAAGCCACAAAATGTTGACTGTCAGCTCCCGAAGCAAGTCTGATATTCTGAATAGACTTGCAGAAACAATTTCTGGATACAAGGCCTATCCAGATGATTCACATTTTTGCACAGTAGCAGAGGCTCTTATCAAAAAGCATCCTTGTTTGAAAGAACCTGGCTCATTCAATGGCTGCAATGGATGGAAACAGCGCTTGAAATATAAGATGGGGAAACTACAGGACTCAGCTCAAATTGCAGGGGTGCCCAGAGCTGGTGGTAAATTCCCTGAAATCTAAAGCTGCTACAGATGCTTTCCCTGCTAAAAAAGTCAAGAGGCCAAAGCGAGCTGAGTCTAACTTTTATCCATCCTTCCCCACTGGTGCCAATCTGGAAAGCCTGGAAAAAGAAAGAATAGAACTTCTGACCGACATCAGGATAAGGAACAATAATAGGGTCATCGCAGACAAAATGGCTCACACGTTCGCCTACAGACGACAGGAGGTGGTAAACCAAGAGCCAGGAATCAAGGACTTCAAAGACAGGTGGCCGGCACTGTTCCAACAAAAAGAGGTAATAATCTAGTCTGTATCCATTTTTTAGTAAGCTTTTATCCATTCATCATAATATGGTGTGGTAAAGATTATGTTTAACAGTGTTTACTGACTGAATTTTCTTGAATTTTCTTTTTTAGTTTGTTATACTTTTTGCCAGTGTGTAGGCATGCTTAGTTTAGTTTTTTTTCCTCGAGCGTGTAAAACCAAAGAAAATACAAATTAAACATAAGGTGATACAGTACTATACAAATGAATGCAATAACGAAACATTTAATTAATAATTGAATAATCTGTAGTGTCATTGTCTGGTATCAATAAACAACAAAGCTTTAGCTAATTACACGTCCGAAAAGGGGTCGGAAGAAGTTTACACTTGCTTCAAAGGTTCTTTTTTCAAATATTAATTGCATACAGACTGAGTTCAATTGAATTTTTATGAATTAACTCACTGTCATTTTTGTATTATTCTTTCATAGATCAATGCAGAGTTCCAGAGGATAATGACCATTCCTCTTGAGGAGAAGTTCATGGCCCAGTTGGACATTCACTCAAGTCAGCTAATCACAGTCATCCGTGCCAAAGGAGGATCAACACGTCAAAAGACTGCTGACATCATGGCCTTTTTTGACCAGGTACATCTGCATTGTCAAATTAGTCCTTGCCAGCTAAATGGGATACATTTTGTGTATCCTTTTATAGATGCATTGGGAGGGCAACCGTTGTTTTATGAAACTCTGTAACTAGGACTGTCCATTTGTTTCTAAATAAAGTGAAGGATTTTAGCTGTAAGAGTAAGGAAATCTGTCAATAGACATTTTGAAAAATAAAATTAACCAAAATAATGTTGTCCTAGACTGAAGACATTCATCTTCGGAGGGAGTGTGTCCTGAGAGCCCTCATTATCTTCCTGGGAGAAGATCCAGATGAGCTGATCAAGGAATATCTAGTAAGTTTTAACTGCAATTTGCATGTCAGCACAGCTTGTCAAAGGCACACTTGTTAATACATATTAAATTGATATTAATGCTGTAAAAGGGAAATTTCTCTACTAAAATAACACCTGTCGGGTTTGATTATATTCATAATCTTGGACATTTGACATCATGTAAGTTTAAAGCACCTTTATGGTTTTCCAACTCCTCATAGCACTTTAACACCACGTTCACATTCACCCATTCATACACTGATGGACCATGCCAACTGCTCATCAGGAATAACTAAAGCATAGCATCGGAATTTGGGTTTTTAGTAATTTTCCCAAGTATACCGCGAAACACAACATGTATATGTAAAAAGTAGTCCTAGCATGTTTTTTTTTTTTTTTTAAATACTCTTTGTTGAATTTTACACATTTGAACACAAAACACAGAACAATGCACGACAACCCCCCCCACCCCCACAGACAGCCACACAGCACGTCCACCATTTGACAACAATTGAATGATATTAATATTAATCCTTCTCAACATAATCGCAATAATACAGATGGATCAGATGAGATAAATGAATTAAATATTAGGTTCTGATCATGTGAGTTGTCAGAATAATCAGTGAGTAATCACAGAGTAGGACTCCGGCCAGTGATATTATTGTCCCATATTAAGTGCATATTAGTGCAAAGTGATGCCAGTGATGTTTGTTGTCATTTACTCCTACTCTAGGACTCCAGAACAGATGATCTTCAGAAGGAGATGGAGGAGCTCACAATGGGTGTGTTTGTGATACGGAAGGAGGAGGAAGGACTGCAGGAGCCACCAGCAGACATCGGCATCATCATCGAGGGCGTGGAGGTGCTGAATGAACTGCCTTCAGTTGCCTCAGCTTGTGCCCTCCTTCTGGGTTTGCTATATGCACGCATATCCAAAACCCCCTTCATTTCACTTTTGAAGTACTTCAGAAAATAATCATGCAGCTTGACCAACACAAGTTGTCCGCCAAAGTGCAAAGTCTGTAGGGCAGACTTCAAAGCTCAGAGTAACGACAAACAAAACAATGTTTTCCTCCTCTGGGCCAAAACATGGCCTAGTGCTGTATTAGCACAATGGCGTCTTCACATCGGACATTGCACATGTAAAAGAAAATGTTGTGGGTGCGGTAGGTTTTTGTTTCACCATTTTAGTTTAGATTCCTAGAAACGGTTGAGTTGTGCATTGTTATTTGTGCTTGAGAAACATTCCACTTGAACTTTATATTTTAATGAACTTAGTAGTAATTATTGTCCTATATTTCTTTCCGATTTCACAGCTGCCTGGGCCGGGACCCCCTTCCAGGACAGGGGGTCTGGCTGCTGTGTAGGTGATGGTGCATGGGCTGCTGGTGGCTGTGTCGGAGGGAGGTAGGTGTGATTGTCCCAGGTTGATGCTGGTGGCCGTGTGGGAGGTACGTCTGCTAGGCGAGACTTCTTTGCTGGCTGGGTTGATCGTGATGGCTGTGATGGAGGCCTTTGTACCGAGGTGTATCTTAATCTTGTGGCAGACGGAGATGGAGGCCACTGTAGTGATGATGGTCCTCTGGTCCTTGGTGGTGATGGCTCTGGTGAAGGCCCTTGAGCCACAGTAGATCTTGACCTGGGGGCAGGGACAAATGGAGGTTCTTGTTGCTGCTAAGCCCAGGCAGCTGTGAAATCTGAAAAAAAATATAGGACAATAATTACTATTACATTTGTTAAAATAAAGTTCAAGTGGAATGTTTCTCAAGCACAAATAACAATGCACAACTCAAAATAAAATTCTCTCTCCGGAGGAGGAGGAGGAGGAAGTGAGAGAGAAAGAGAGACGTTGTTAGTATTTGGTGCTAGCTCGGAGCTAACGGAGATTAGAAGCTGTTTCAACAATAAGGAGAGGGAGAGCTCTCTCCTCTGGGACTGAGAGAGATAAGGTCAGCTCAGGGAGGTAAAGGACTATTAGATTGTAATCTTTAGTCTACGTTATCTCAGTGGGTCTCAAACGGTTTGGTCATCTTTGTAAACAAATATTTCCATCTATGTAATATTAGTTGTATATAAAATGAGTTAATAAATCATTCCACTGTGTGCAATAGGTCAGTATAAAATAAAAAACACAGTTTGAAAGGGGAGTGATTAGTAAAATATGCATAAATAAAAAGAAAGAATGCAGACTAGGTAAGATAAAGATAGGAGAGAGGAGTTGATCAAATATGTGTTATTGCTTGTGAGCATATTCTAATGGATTTTTGATGATTGAAATATATACTAGTACCCCCCCTAGAGGATGTGAGGTCATCACAAATAAAACAGGTATACATGGATAGGATACTAGATAAGTGTGCACACTCATTATATACAAACTACACATTTTTCTTGGATTTGTTAACACTATAGTCCCTAATATATTTGTAGAAAGGCAGGAAATGGAATTCAATTGAGAAAATGTTTCATTGCGGAGGACCCCCTGTTTTGTGTCCCCCCCACTTCTCAAACCAAAGTTACACCCTTACACCCTTGCACCCACACAATGCAAGTACACTATTACTGTAATATTTACATTTACCTATCTTCAAATGGATCCTTGTTGCTGTATTCTTCTTCTTCAGAAGAGTAGAAGTCTCCAGGTTCTGATGCTGCTCCATCTCCACTGCTGCTAGTGTTACAAGTCCGCTGTGCAGAGCTGGTAATCAGATAATAAGCCTGTTGATCAGGAGAAAAGAATGAAGCAGAGGGAAAGTTACTGCCGTTTGTGTGGTCGTTCTAGCCAGAATGTATTAACACATTAATAAATTCACTTACAAATTATATTATTATTATATAGATTAAAGCCTTTTTCATTTACAGTATATAATACAGTGATAACAGATAACACACACAACCCGGTTGACTGTACTCACTTTAACATGGCTATGTTGTACAGGCACAATATTAGCATAGCATTAGCGCTTTAGCATTTAAATAATATGAACAATTATGACCTCAGACCAGCATTTCACATATTTATACAAACAGAATAAACTTGAAATGTAAGCCAAACTAGTGCACAGGAGTCATACACATGGTAAGTAGAGCCCTACGTTATTCAGGGAGCAACAGCCTGTGCTAAAGAAGCTAGCGGACGCCATTAGCCACACGCTAGTGGCGTAGCTCACAGAATGACATTAAACTACACATAAAACAGTTTCAAACACACTTCTTAGATCGAAATATGACATAATCTGTGTACACACTACTAACCCGTTGAACAGGAGAAATAAATGAAGCAGAGGGAAAGTTGCTGCCATGTGTCTGGTCGTTCTATGGTCGTTCTATAATCGTTCTTCTTCTTCTTCTCAGTTTTTGGGCGGATTGCAAACAACTTTAAGGTGCATACCGCCCCCTACTGTACAAGAGTGTGTATCATCATATCATCCTATCACCACTTGTGGAATTATACCACTGTGTTTACGGTGTTTTAAATGATTCCAATCAATCCTTTTTCACTCAAATACTTAAGAATGGCCTTCCCGATAGCTCTTACCCCCGATAGCTCTTACCCCCTCACCTTCTGTTCCCAGTATCCCCATCAGGCTCCACTCCCTTCCTGCCTCTCTGATCCTGTCTCTTAGTTTTTCCCTCTCTGTTTTGTACATGTTGCAGTGTAATATGATATGTTCCACATTTTCTTTAACTCCACAGTTCCTACACTTTTCACTGTTACTTACTGTTACTTTTCCCCATGACATAGAGCAGGGGTCGGCAACCCCTGGCACGCGTGCCATCGTTGGCACGCGGAACCGTAACCAGTGGTACGCGGAACCGTAACCAGTGGCACGCTAGGAATAAGTGTGCAAAATATTTAAATGTAGGATCCTGAACGAGACCGCTGCCAGAGCGCGTCTCCCCGTTACGTGCAGAAGGAAGCCATGCACGCAACGCAGCCCCGCTCTCTTTAACTCCAGGCGATTTGCTGCTGCTTTCCACTGTGGTGTAGTGCTGTTCATTTCACCACGGAGGAACGCACTTCACAAATTGCAGTAGCCATAATGAGCTGTTTTGGGGAAAATGTTGAAGTGCTTTCTCATCTGCATGCCAAATTACCTCTTTCACAGCAATTGGGAGATATGCACGACGTTTTATTTACGGTAAATTGATTTACGACTCCTGCCTAAAGATTGTTTTAATCAGTGACGGAGCAGGCCCGGTAGACAATGGCAGGTCCGCTACCTAAGAAATCTAAAATAAATATTCGGACATTCCAGCCCTCGTGGACAGAAGAGTGGGGTTTTATGTTTCAGAAGGACCGTGCTGTGTGTACTTTATGTCTGGAAAATGTTGTCTGTCGGACGTCAAGTGTCAAACGGCATTTTGAGACCAAACACAAGACAACTGAGGCAGACAAGGCTGAATCCATAAAAATGTGCCGTGTCTGGTTATGGGAAACAGGCAAACACTCTCAAAGCCTTTGCCACTGCTAACAATGATTCTACCGAAGCAAGCTATCGCATTGCTCATTGCATTGCTCAAACATGGAAAGCCATTCACTGACGGTGAATATATTAAGGAGGCTTTCCTCTGTAGCTCAGAGGTTTTGTTTAATTCTTTACCAAACAAAGAGACAATAAAATCAAGAATAAAAGCAATTCCAGTGTCAGCCAGATCTGTTGAACGACGCATTGAGGAACTGGCAGAAAACGTTTGCGCGCAGCAGACAGCTGGTTTGAAAGAAGCCACGGTATTCAGCGTTGCACTGGATGAGAGCGTGGACGTGAACGACATACCACGCTTGGCAGTCATGGTAAGATACTGTGATTCGACTGTAAGAGAAGAGCTCTGCTGCTTAAAACCAATGCCTGAAACAACAAAAGGTGAGGACATAGCCAAAGTTTGTATGGAGCATTTTGAGGAGCGAGGGATTGACATAAGCAAGATTTTTGCAGTGACAACAGATGGCGCTCCCGCCATGGTCGGGCGAAACAAGGGAGCGGTCACATTAATTGAGAAACAAGTCGGTCACCCCATCATGAGACTCCACTGCATACTACACCAAGAAAACCTCTGTGCAAAGATGTCAAATTCAGATCTTAACGAGGTTGTGGCCACAGTGATGAAGATTGTTAACTTCATAGTTAAGCGATCTGCTCTGACACACCGACAGTTCCAATCCCTGCTGGAGGAAATGGACAGCTCATACAAAGATCTCCCTCTCCACTCGGCAGTTAGGTGGCTAAGCTGTGGAAAGGTTTTGGAGCGGTTTGTTGGCTGCTTTGATGCCATAAAGGCCTTCCTGGCTGAAAAAGGCCAAGACTTTCCAGAGCTCGAGGACGAGAAATGGGTCGTGAAACTTATGTTTCTCACAGATATTACTGGACACCTCAACGAGCTCAATTTGAAACTGCAAGGCGCAGGTCAAACTGTTTTGGACATGTTTGACACATGGAAGGCTTTTGTTGGAAAGCTGGCAGTTTTTTCAGATGATGTGGCCACCTCCACTTTCCGCTACTTCACCCACTTGAGGGAGCTGTCCACGCAGCACAGCATCAGCACAGCTGAAATATGCAAATACATCAGCGAGCTGGAGTCGGAGTTTACAACACGATTCGGGGAATTTCAGAAGTATGGACCCATGTTCTCTTTCTTGATCAAACCTGAAAGCTTTGATGGACATGAACTGGATGTATCTGTGATAGGCTGGCTGGATACACAGGACGTGATGATGCAGATGATTGAGCTGAAGAGTTCAACACTGTGGATGACGAAGTTTGCGGAGTTGCGGAAACAGCTGGAAACCACGGCAAGACATGATCACAGCTCTTGCATCTTCACCTGTTGGATATCTCTACCGGAGAAGTTCAGCTGTGTCAGGAAAATTGCATTGGCTTTGCTGACAGTCTTTGGTTCAACATATCTCTGTGAGCAGATATTCTCGCACATGAAGAGCGTGCTCAGCCCCTCCCGCAGTCGTTTGACAACTGACCACTCTGAAGCTTGTGTGCAACTTAAAGTGACAAAGTACGATCCACAGATAATGGAGCTCAGCAAAGGAAAGCAGGGCCAGGGATCACATTGACTGGTTTATTTGTAGCACACATGACTCTGTTTATGTGTAGCACACATGGTTTTGCCTAATGGAGCTCTTTGTCCCGGTCTCTTTTTTCTTCTTCGATGTGGATATGTTTATAAGCATAGCAGCATTGTTATATAGTGCTCATATTTCTGTTTGTTACATTTAATTCCCTTTTTTAACATTTGCTGCCCTTGCAAAACGTTGTATATGAAGGAGTCTCATTGAAAGCAGTATGCTGAAATGGCAACTGTGCATGTCATTTGTTACCACAGGGCTTTAAACAAATTACATGCAGAGATTTGTTAAGTTTATTGCTGAAGCATTGTTGTATAGTGCTCATATATAATTTCAATGTTCTGATTATGGGAGAAAAATGTTTATTAAAAATGTTGCTATGTAGGTTGCCTATATGGATGGAATAAAATCCGATGGAGATAAAAAAAAATGGAAGTGGTGTCATAATTAAGGTTAATGTTGATATGGCACACTTAGGGCCGCCCCTCCCCCTCGCAGAGGGAGCCTCATCTGATGTGTAAATGCAGCGCACCTTTATATATATATATATATATATATATATATATATATATATATGCGGATATAAGAGCCCGGTGTGCGATGAAAATGATGGGCACGCTGATTAACAAGAACATTTCAAAATGGCACGTCATATCAAAAAGGTTGCCGACCCCTGACATAGAGTAACATTCAATGCTGTGTGATCCAGTCTGAGTCTAGCTATCATGATTTCCTCCATTCCGTTTCTTTCTTTATAAATATTAATTCTGATTTTCTTTTGAACTGCCTTTCTGCTCTTTCTCCCACCTTTTATGCCAGATTTCCATCCCTTTTTTCTTAATTAGTGCTTACTTCTCCTTTTCCAAGTTGAACTGGTAATGTTATTTCCTTTTGTAGTGCACGTTTTGCTCATTTGTCAGCACACTCTTTCCCTTTCACCCCCTCATGTGCAGGCACCCAGCAGAACTGAAGATCTATACCGCCTCTGTGAAGACTTAACAAGCTATGATTAAGTTCTATAAGTAATTATTCTCTCACAGTTGTTGTTGACTGTATGCTTTTTAAAATGGATAATGAATCTGTGCATATCAACACCCTATCTGGTCTGACCTCTTCAACCCACTGCAATCCTATTATTACAGCCAGCATTTCTGCTATACTGATAATTGATCAGACATTCTTTTTGAAATCGATATTTTAAAGTCTGGGATATATATACCAACTCCAACACACTCTTCCTTGTTCTTAGAACCATCTGTGTATATTTTTGAGGTATTTGTGATAATTATTGACTTAATTGCACCTATACACAACCGTAACACTTTATATTGTAATCTATCCATTTTTAGTAATGACTTTTTTGCTGCTGCTGCATATATTATAAACCCGTAATCCAGAGTTGTCTTCATAATTGCCCCATAGATGTCAATTAGTGCGTGTTTGTCTGCCCCCCAGTCACATCTTGCCACCGCTCTTAATAGGTATAAGCCTTTTCAATGTCAAAATATACTATTGCCAATGCCATAACCTCTTTCATTTTCAGTGTCTTTACACTGTATTCCCACCTCATTGTTCACTCTAACCAAAGCATCTATTGTGGATCTTCCTTTGCGAAAACCACTCTGAAAATGACTCAGCAACCCTCTTTGTTCTAAGACATGTCTATATGTCATCTTCTCCATCCATTTACACAAGTGTGATGTTAATGCTATGGGTCTGTAGTTACTGAATACCTTGTTTTGTTCTTTAATAGCTCTGCTACATTCCTCATTCCACCACGGCACCACTTTCTTCCTACCCTCAGTTGTTATTTTTGGTATAGTTTTATTTTCTGCTTCTTTAATGTGCATTGTGATTTGATTTGAGCACTCTTCTATACTTCCTTCTAATGCTAACAATTGTGCTGACTCCTTACAGCAAAGTCTACATTTTTGTCTGCTTTACCAAAGCACCACCTGGTAAATATACTCACTTCCTATTTGTGTTGATGACAGTGAAAACTGGGTAATGATCACTTCCTATGGTACAGTCACTTTTACATTCCATTCACACGATTTAACTAAACTATCCGTCACAAGTGTGAGGTCCAAACATGTCCCCCTATTCACATCTATTCTTGTTTTTTGTCCACCATTAAGGCAAAACAGTGATCTTTCCTCTGGCATTTCTTCTACAACATCCCCATTACTGTCTGTTTGAATGCTTCCCCATAGGCTGTTGTGAGCATTAAAATCACCACACCACACTTCCCTTCTATGACTCGTCCCTGCTATTGTCTGTAAAGTTTCAATGTGAAGATTTTTACACGGGTTATAGAAATGTACTAGCTTTATGCTTCCTTCTTTCATTGGGCTCCAAATTTCTACTATGACACATTCCTTGTCTTCAGGGGATGGAGCTATGCTATTGGGTAGTAAATGTGTTTAGGTTAGGTCATTAATCTGATACTGCGAGTTATTACAAAGCACTGTTCCTAAAGGCTAAATATAATTCATTGTTTACTTTTTTCGTTGTCTACTAAACCGGAAGCTAAAGAAATGGGCGGGGCGAAGAAGAAGAAGAAGAAGAAGAAGAATCTTAGTTGTAGAAACAGTAGACTCATCGAAAAATGTCCACGAGAAACTTAATCTTGCATTGCAAAAGGACAATAAATGACTGCACAAGACTTCCCCAAACAGATGATGGTCATGCTGTGTTACAATCCACAATAGTGAGGTAAGGGCCCAGCCTATCGCTACTATCGAACACAAAGGAATGTAGTTTGTTTTTGCATGTAACTTACTGAGGGGCTGTGAGATCTTTCACACTTACAAATTCTGTCTTCTACCCTATTACACCAAACCGTTTACTGGCAGGTTAGAAACAATGGAGAGGAGCATCGAGTGGTCACGGGGCAGGCTAACTAACGTCCATACAGATCTTTTACTTCAGGACCTTCGGGAATATATAGTTGAAGTCCGGAGATCTTGGCCTACCACAACCGCACAACAAGGTAGGTCGATGTGATGTTACTTTGGTGTTCGCGACAGGTCCTGTTTTAACTGCTATTACATGAACACAAAAACCATTAATC
Organism: Notothenia rossii; assembly: GCF_949606895.1. Lineage (NCBI taxonomy): Eukaryota > Metazoa > Chordata > Actinopteri > Perciformes > Nototheniidae > Notothenia > Notothenia rossii. The sequence goes on along the minus strand of NC_136907.1, from coordinate 44,672,652 downwards.
ATCACCACATTTAATTTAACACCCTTTCAAACTGTAGATATTGTATCAGACTATTGGTATACATGAAAAACTGCAGTAAATATACAAAGAATATACACCTAAGGGGATGGGCACATAAGAGCGGGAAATGTATCAAATTGTTGTGTGTGTGTGCGTGTGCCAGGTGTGATTCACATGGGGGGATGGGCACATAAGGGGGGGGGGACACAGCTACAGTGTGTGTGTGTTTTATCTGATCCGGATGGTTACTAATTCCTTTTCTTTATGGCGGTCATTTTTGAGTAAATCATCCAAAATTCAATGAAAGTGGTGATCATCAGCAATTGTATTCAAATGTCTACTGTGAAGGATATCATAAAGCCTTAATGCAATCGAATGTAAAACTAAAAAGTTATGATTGATGAAAGTAGTAAATCAGTCAGATTTGACCCGTACACAACAGGAGGGTTAAAGTAATTATTTGTTATTAAAATATCGGTAATACCAATATAAAAACATTTTTAATCTGTAGTTGCCAGCTATTAATTAGCACATTCTGGCGAGACGCTGAGTCTGGAGTTGTCCACTGAAACCTTAAAACTTGACTCCAAATTCCACCTTTATCTCCTGCTGCACTCGACGCTATTCCCCCTCCCCTATCGTGGGCAGTCTGGCCAGCTGTCATTGTAGTACACACCACATATCATTAAACGTGTGAATGAGGACATTGAAAGTGTGCCAGGGGGGGAGTCTCTGGCCCTTTCTCATTTCTCTAATTCCCCTCCTCGACTCCTATCCTCATGTCTTAGTCCCGCCCACAGGAGATGCGAGCGGAGGACTGAGGAGGGGAACCGAGGAGAGAGGAGGGGAAGCAGCAGGCGGTTAGAGAAATGAGAACTCGTCTCATCTGAGCGGTCATTTTAAAGAGACGTCCATTAATGATGAAAGGAGGCACAGCAGCCCTCTGTCTGATGGACAGAACTGTGTTCATGACGACTTATATATTTACTTTTAATTCATTCACAGTGCGGTATAATGAGACAATAACAGGCTACAGATGCGGGGACACACACACACACACACACACACACATATATATATATATATATATATATATATATATATATATATATATGTGTGTATATATATATATATACAATTTCAGAATCAAACATAATCATAACAACGTCACACTATCAGAGACTGGATATATCCCCATCCACATTTTATGTTTTTGTTCATACTGTATACTACAACTATATTGTGTTGCATGTCGACTGGTTTAATGCCAAACTGCATTTCCATCGTAATTTTTGGCTGGGCAATGACACTAAAGTGTGGGTTTCTGGCACAACGACAGAAATGCAACAATGACAATAAATGTTATCTAATCTTTTGCTGTTGTTGCAGGTCATTCTGGCTACCACGCCCCACTCATTCTGTTGGGTGGTCGAGGTCCCCCACAATACAGCATTTCGAGGGAGCAACTCTCTTTTTTGAGGAGCTGTGGTTTTACAGCTACAAAGATGGCACAGATATTAAAAGTATCTCTGCGCACAGTGAGACGGCGATTGAGCAATTTCTTCAATATTGGAATGGGCTTCTTGTCTCTTTATTGTAAACATCCCAAGGAGGGGTTGTAGCCATGTTACACTATGCATGTTGTAAAGTAAATCTGAATACCGTAGGTCTCATATATTTAAAACATGTTTATGTTTCAGGCAGTTCCACATGCTGCGCTCTGGGACATACTCCACCATCTCAGATGCTGCTCTAGACGACCTCATCAAGGAGATAGTGGCTGGGAATAACCAGATTGGCCCCGAATCTGTCAGGGCACAGCTGCAGGCCCAGCAGATGTGGATACAGAGACGCAGAGTACAGCATGAAGCGGATAAACCCAGAAGCAGCTGCACTACGAGCAATGTCACAGAGACTGCATCTTATCAATCAATCAATCAATGTTTATTTATATAGCCCAATATCACAAATGTTACATTTGTCTCAGTGGACTTCACAGTTTGTACAGAATATCAGTATGACAATACGACACCCTCTGTCCTTAGACCCTCACATCATACAAGGAAAAACTTCCAGAGAAAACCCACAGTTTAAAGGGGAAAATGGGAGAAACCTCAGGGAGAGCAACAGAGGAGGGATCCCTCTCCCAGGACGGACAGACGTGCAATAGATGCCGTGTGGAAATTGAAAAGATAATACATTTGCAACATAGGTAGTCCAAATGTTTATGTTTATGCAAGGATGAAGATCGTTCATTGGTCAGAGGTAAATCAGAACATAATAAATGGTCTAATAATAATAATTACTTGCCTTTATATAGCGCTTTTCAAGACACCCAAAGCGCTTACAAATGGACGTCCGCAAACCAATGTTTAGCCCCCGCCTGGGTGATGCTAAGGCAACAGCTAATCCGCGCACTCCAGCTCAACACAGATCAGCTCGGCCCATTTGGAGCAACTTGGGGGTTAAGTGTCTTGCTCAAGGATACTTCCGACATGCGGACAGTCAGAGCCAGGATTCGAACCACCAACCCTACGGTCGATGAAAGACCAGCTCTACCAACTGAGCTTCAGTCGCCCCTAATGTAATCACTCGTTTAGCATTTTAAATACATTTAAAAAAACGTACATCAACTTCGAGCATCAGTTTCTCCGTAGGCTCCTTAAAGTAGACCATAAGGAGCTGGAGGATGCAGGCAGCCTTCTCCGAACCCTCTGGATCATAGCTGGCCAGAACTTCCCTGATCTTCGGGTTGTCCAGTTTCTGGCAGAAATGCAGGATGGTTTGTCCTCTCTGACCCAGGGCCTCTTGGAGCTTCTGAAGTATGTTGACGTCCGTCAGGAGGCCAAAGTGGGAGAAAAGCCCTCTCTGAGAAAAGAGAAAAGGCCATTCCTCTTTGACCTACAACATCGCTTGAGCAGGCATTCTGTTGAGGTACCTCCGCAGGATGACGTAGGTCCTCACCATCAGAGGTTCTGCTCTCTCTGCCCCACCCATCCCTTGCTCTGTGTACAGACATACAAATACATGTTTGTTGCATCTGCTCTATAGAAGATCTATTGTGAGGCAAGATGTCAGTCAGGGTTAGGTAAACAGCTAAAACCTTGTTTTTTTTTTCCCTGAGCCCAGTGGGTTCACAACCTCAAAGGCATCTTGGTACAGTATCAAACCAAGTGAGGAAGGGTCAGCTTTCAACATTGGATTACTTTAAAATCCTTCTCCATCCTTGACATCCTGATAGACAGCATCAGTAGATGGCTGCAAACGTGTCATGATATACTGTTCTTTTAGAGACTCATTTTTGAACAGTGTCACCAATGTCTCATGTATAGGTACATACTGAGCAAAGCATTCTTTGTCATTTTCATCATTGCCCAAGAGCAAAGGCACGGGATGAACATAGTTGAAACACTCTTTAAAAGCAGCCTTCCTCTTTGCATCTGTACTGAGTCTTCCCCTGTTATAGAGTGTGAGTAGATCCTCTCTGTTCAGTTCATCGATGATGCTGCTTATAGTGGCCTGAGGGATTCCAAGTTTCTTCAATTTCTCACTCAGAATGTTAAGTGAATGAGACAGACCAAGTTCATGAGCACTTTGAAAGCCATCAATAATGGTTTGTATGGTGCTTGCCGGTAAGAGTAGCTTAGATTGCAATTTCAAATACAAAAGTGTAAGGTTATGTAAAATAAGGGTTTCGTCCACAACTAATGGCACTTCTGGTTCATCATCATGTTCACCAGCAGCTTCTGAAGATGACTGAATGGGTTCTGGCAATGACTCTGTAGTAATAGACTTGTCTAGTACCAAGTCATCTAAAACTGAATCCTCTGCACGCCTATGTTTCCTGTTAATATGTGAAGCAAAAGTCATCACGTTTGTGAACCTGCAATCACAACCTCTAAATGGGCATCTAGTTTCCATTCCTCCCCTTACGTGTGTCTTCAAATGCTTAATAAGAGAGGCTAAAGTGTCACACTTAAATGCACAAGCCTCAAGCACACATTTCAAGGATGTGTCAGGTGGTAGAGCTGATATGTCAGGCGGTATAGGCCGAGCAGCTTGCAGGTAGTACTTATGCAGCCTATATATATATATGCGATTTCAGTGCTGTGTGTTTTCTGTACCTCTGTGAGCAGTCAGGCACCCCACACTGATAGTGAAAATTGGGGGCATTACTGTGCAGCTTTGTGGGCTGAACAAAGTTATGCACCTTCTCAGACACATGCTGACATCCAATATATTTACAGTGGAACATTGTTGTGCGTGGTAACTAGTTACCTACCCAAACATAATTCAATCTGCCTGACAATGAACAGGACGGTTAGCCTGGCTGCCTGACACTGAAGAGGATGTTTAGCCTGGCTGCCTGACACTGAAGAGGATGGTTAGCCTGGCTGCTTGACACTGAAGAGGATGGTTGGCCTCTCTGATGACCTAGAAAAAAGGAGACCAGAGAAAGGAGAAATTACAAAGGCAACCAACAAAAGGAATTTTTTCAGTTTGTATGCAGATTATGAACATGAGCATGTTGTAAAGGTGTAGCCATTCAGTCAGGTAGTTGAGCATCCCATTTAGACGAGACCGCAGTCACACAATCATATCGAAATGTTAACTACCTTAGCTGCAACAACACTCGAACAGTCACTAGCGATTTTCTCGAGGCGCACGCACACCAGGATCACGAGGATGTCAAATCTGGAATAGAGGCAGTAAAAAACCACCACAGGGAAGCAAGAGAGGTAAGCTCACATAAATGTACTGTCAAACAGTATTGGATGAAGTGATTAATCTCAGGTGTGCTGCACAGGTAACAAATGTCTGAGCTTCAGTACTTCATGGAGGGAAGCACTGGAGCTGGGGACTGCAGTTATACACAGTCTATAAACTATGGTCTGTGTTGCATACTAGGCCTACCTCCAACTAGGAAACAATCCGTGGATTGGATTTAGGATTTAGGCAATACACCTCGTCGCGTCGGTCAACACCAGGCAGGCAATCAGTAGGCCTAGAGGAAGATACAAGATACAATATCTGTTTATTTGACATGTAGTTTTACAACATACTAGAAATGTGTTGCTTGTAGGTACTGACATAAAGACAACATTTGACAGGGTGCAGGGACAAGACAGGAAAAGTGCAAAACAGGACAGTGTACCTAATGCAGGTAAAAGTAGAAGCTAATTTAGGCTAGAATAGTATAGAAATAAAATAAGATAAAAAATGTTTTTGTTTTCAGAGAAATAACATTACGCATTGCAATAACCTATAAACATTTCAAACCTATAAACATTGCGAACCTGTAAACATTGTGAAGAGGGAGAGAGAGTTTGGTAATCCTTTATCATCCAGAGTAGTGCTGATGAAAGTATTGAGTGATTGAAACTTTGCTTGCTAGGCGAGGCTTAAACTCTAAGTAAGCCACAGGCTACAATGAGGCTAAAAAATAGTTCAACTTTTTATGTCTGAGCATGTTTTGAGAGCAGCATGCTCAGTCATAAAATGTTGAACTCTGTGTCTCAGAGCAACATTAAGAGATATATGGATACATCTCTCAACACCCATATGAAACAGAACTGTAAACAGATTTTATTTTTCTTTATGGATATCTTACAAATCACTCCCCTTTCAAACTGTATTCTTGTTATTTTTAACAACTGTTGTGTTAATGTCATATAGTATTTTATACCTGTTTTTCATTTAGTCTCTTATTTTTTTTAAACTATAATGATGATATAAAAGGTGTGCCTTTACGTCACTGAGCTGAGGTTATCAGCCTCTCAGTCTGTCAGGAGAGAGCACAAGTTTAATATTCTGAAAGCCAAGACACGTGGGGACACGAATGTGCAATAGGGTCCGTGACGAATTCATTAAGAACATTATAAGAGCAACTAACGTTACCAACTTTGACACCGATTTAGATTAGGCCTAATTTGATTAGACAATGTCATGAAACCACCAACCACCTAGCACAAGAAACATTCATAAGCTAGCTAACATCAGCTAACCTACTAGTAAGTTAGTTAGACCATGGCTTCAGAATACAAACTTAGCAGCAATGGTAAGCTAACTAGCTTATACCAATGGCAATTATGCCAGTCTTACCTGTTAAAGTATTCATTGTTCGCTCTTTCATTCGAATACAGCATAAGCCTTCTGCCAACAAATGGAACAGTCAGCAACAGTTGGCTGGCTAGCACCAGAGCCATCTACCATAGCCATATACGGCGCTGGCTAGCACTAGCTAGGCTAACGTTAAGGCCACCTGCTTGAAGGTGGACATGGCTGCTATCAAGCTAATGTTACTAGCTAACGCTAGCTATCTATTCGCTACCATGTACAAACCAAAACGACACTACTCCACTGGCGTTTGCAATCGAAAGCACATAATATCCAACACTACTCCACATTATGGGCAGTACTTACTTGCTGTTTACCGATGGTAACCGCCTTGGAGAAACTTACAGATGTTCACCTTGACTGTTGCCTCCGTGCGAATTTTCGAAAGGATCGAGGCATCTCTGTCAGGAGGCTTTGGGTTCCTCAAAGCGCGATATGATTGGCCGTTCGAGCGATGACGTTCCGTTTCGTCCCTTCAAACGTGACACCTACGGTTGACAAATACCCGGAAATGACGTTTTTTCTGGCGTGTATGTCACGTGATCTTCAACTTTCTCAACACTAATTCGGCTGACTTATATATTTGATCCAATTGGTAAATAGAGACACCTAGTGGTTAAAGCACGTTATTGAAATGTTTTGTTGAATAATCTTTAATCTTTAATAACCTGACTTTGGAAAGGGCTGGAAAGATAATTTTTTCACCAGGGGACTCTATAGGGTCCAGATAAGGTATCTGAAATATGGGAACCGTAACCCACCCAGAATTTTTTTCAATCTAATGTCAAACTCTCACAAAATCCTGTCTAGAGCTAAGGGTTGGACACCCTTTGGTGAGGGAGGGAGAGAAAATTGAAAAAAATTGAAAAAAGGTGCTTGGCGCTCCGAGACTTTGAGAGTATGTTGCTTAACTTGTGTGGAACCCGCTTGCAACATTTGGGGCCGCTGTGACCTTCAACCAGGTCGCAAACTAAGGTTAAAGGTCATGTTTTCATGGCTCTCAATACTCTAGACGGCACAAAGGAAGGTCCGACAGCTTTGAACTTGGTGTCGTTGGAATCGTCTCGAAGAGTACATGCAGATTCATCCCTCTGCTGCTCCGAATGTCAAACGTTACGGCTTAAAACGGGAAAAAGCCTTCCGTTAAGCCGCTTTCACTCTCGCTCTTGTGGTGATAGAGCACGCCAATTTCCCCGCATGCTAGGCAGTCAAGAGTATTCTAGTTAGCTTCGGCTTGATGTGGAGATGTGATTTGATGTGTCGTTTGTCCCCCAACTCCTCTCGGATGTCCTCTCCAAAGTTGAGATATTTACTAAAATGCTCAGGGGAGTTTCCTGAATTTTCATGCCGAAAGCCAAGCACTAGGCCCTGGGTAAATTAAGACGCTGATTTGGGGCACTTTTTCCACTTTCCCTGGTGCTAGAAACTTAAGTCAGGCATCACTGGAATCGTTGCAAAAATACATTTCTAGCTAAATGTAATTGAGATTGCAGTTTAGTTCTGTGGGAACGTAATTTTTAGGAGACAGGGTTGCCAGGACACACGCCGGTTAGAATAGTCTATTCTGCACATGTGCAATGGTGCACAATTCAAATTTTACTGTAATGAGTTGTGCTCTTTATATATATGGTCTATCATGGTTGTGCTAAGATGATTTTGAGTACATTGCTTTACTGTGAAATAATAGTTAAATAATCTGAAATCCAATTCTACTGTTTTATAGATATTTTGTTCTGATATTACAGGGGCTTTTGATTACAATATTTCTCTGTAATATGATACTCTTAAATGCTGTGAAATCCTTGCAATTTTTACAATGTTGTTGTGATATTACAACATTTGATGTGATATTACAGAGGATTTTGATTGCAGTATTTTATTGTGAAATAATAGTTAAATGCTGTGAAATCCAAGGATACAGTCATTTTTACATGTATTTGTTGGGATATTACAGGGGGTCTTGATTACAATATGTCACTGTAAAATAATACTGTGTTAAATGTTGTGAAATACTGGTAATTGTTTGCAGTGCAGGATGTCCTCTACAGTTCATCAGGGATTGATAGATTAGCTCAAAAGAGTCAAAAGAGATGCATGTTAACAAAATGTCCACTACAGTGGACATTTTCAATGGGCTGGGTCCCAGGAGGATATATATATATATATATATATATATATATATATATATATATATATATATATATATTATATACTGGACCAGAGTAAGAGACAGATCTGGACTACTCAGTCCTTCAAAAGGTTATCCCATATTATATATTCTGCACATAGACTGGATTATGCACCTTATCGCCCCCTATGGGCCAGCCGCCAACGAGTATAGTACATAGACTGTATAAAGGTATAGTATCATAATTGGCTATAACTACCGACGCACGGTTTAGTTTCTGACCACTCGACCAGAACCATAGACTGTATAGACCAGAACGTACTGAATCCAACGCAGAATGCGGAGAAGACTTCTAGAACTGCAGCAAATGATGAACCAGAACTTGGACCGATTTTTCGACCATTCTGAAGAACGTCACAATCCTCAACAGGACGGAGAAAGCCTTGTGCAAAGGTAGCCTATGTCATGCTAATAACATACATTTGAGCTAATCAAATTTCCATAAACAGAACTAGGAATGCTCCGATCGACCGGTCACCGATCGAGATCGGCCGATACTCACTCACTACCAATCGATATCGGCCGATACTCACTCTCTACCGATCGATCGGTGCTCTCTAAACATCCCGATCGCATAACGTAAAATACACTTTTCTCTGTGCGCGGCAAAACAAGCTCGCCAAAATGGCTTCACCGGTCTGGCATTATTTTAAGGTGTCCGAAAAAGACAGTAAAATAGCGGAATGCAAAGTGTGTGAAGCAGAAATCCTGCAGCTCCACCCGCTGTGGCGGACCGGTGAGCGAAACACACAAGAGTTAGACCTAGCACACTTAGCTATTTTATCTACCTCTGGAACAAGCTAAACTAGTTATAAATATATTTATTCTTCACTGTCGGTTCACTCATTACTGGATCAGTGAGCTGCATGAGACGATACTGACAGGTCAGGCTGTCAGGAGGAGAGGGAGAGAGGAGGGAGAGAGAGCCGCTCATTTCTCCCGTGTTATTATCCAAAGTGAATGTAAACTTGAATAATGTACATAATTTGAATGTAATAATTAAGTTGATTGTTGTTTGTGGAAGCTCCAGTGAATGAGCCCCATTAACTGAGTTTTTAACTAGCTAACTCTGGGTCTGAGGTTTTGATACTGCACTTTGAAAAGTACAATGATTCATTAAAATAAAAAATAGGTATTTGAAAAGTGTGATGGAAATTTCTCGATCAATGGAGACTCAGAGAGACACGGGGAGAGGAACTTTGATGGCATTGGCAACACTGATGGTTTATGGTGCGTTGGCCGGAGAATTCACAAGAAATGTGCTGAAGAACTCTACCCCAGACCCATGTATTTAGCTAGTTCTGAGAGAATAATCAACATTGTGCGTGACAAGATAAAGCAACAAAATGGTCAGGTTTTTAACCCTTTTAAATACCCTTTATGTAGTCAGATACTCCCTCTGGACACCTTTGTGGCCATAAAGGCCTCAATGACTTCCATTCCAACCACCTTTTTTGATCTCACTGTCTTTGAAGTATAAAACCAAGCATTCTGTAATATCAGAATTTTGAATAAACACACACACACACACTTGTGGCTGGACGCTGGCTAGTGCCGCCCTACACACGCACGCACGCACGCACACACACACACACACACACACACACACACACACACACACACACACACACACACACACACACACACTTGTGGCTGGATGCTGGCTAGTGCCGCCCTTCTCTCTCTCTCTCTCTCTCTCTCTCTCTCTCTGTCTCGTGGCTGGACGCTAGCTAGTGCTGCCCTACACACAGTCACACACACACACACACACACACACACTCTTGTGGCTGGATGCTGGCTAGTGCCGCCCTTCTCTCTCTCTCTCTCTCTCTCTCTCTCTCTCTCTCTCTCTCTCTCTCTCTCTCAGTCTCTCGTGGCTGGACGCTAGCTAGTGCTGCCCTACACACAGTCACACACACACACACACACACACACACACACACACACACACACACACACACACACACACACACACACACACTCTTGTGGCTGGATGCTGGCTAGTGCCGCCCTACACACACACACACACACACACACACACACACACACACACACACACACACACACACACACACACACACTCTCTTGTGGCTGGACGCTGGCTAGTGCCGCCCTACACATATACACACACACGCTATTATGGCTGGACGCTGGCTAGTGCCCAACACACAGACGCGCACACACCCACCCACCTTGTTTTTCCCGCTCATGGCCTGCACCTTCTTCTTCTTCTTCTTCTTCTTTTCTTTAATGGCGAATCGCTTTCACTTGGAGCATATATCGCCACCTACTGTTGAGTTATTACATGTTCATATTAAATCCTTATCCTCAGACCAGTGCTTTTGAGGAATTTGAAGATCAGCTTGTTTGCTTCATTTCTTGATTTACTTTCATATATTGCCTTGAAAAACATGTCCTTGATGTTGAGTTGTTCCAGTGCAGTTTTCAAAATTAATCTTTGTCTGTTATAATCCGGGCAGCTAAAACATACATGATGTTTTGTCTCTGGTTGTTGGCAACCATCACAATTGCCATTTGGATGTTTTCCAATCAGATGCAGTGATGAGTTTAGTCCAGAGTGTCCCAATTTTATCCTGCTGTTAATGCTCTGTTCTCTTCTACTACTCCCCCACGTGCTTCCTGTTCCTACTTCCCTTTGTATCTGATATAAATGTCTTCCTTTGGTGTTGCTGTCCCATAGTTTTTGCCATTGTTGCTTGATAACCACTTTTGTAAAAGATTTGACTTCTGCTCTACTGATGGGTACCATAATATCAATCTGGTTTGCTTTCAAACCACATTTTGCCAGTTGATCCACTACTTCATTCCCTCTAATACCCACATGCGCTGGAACCCACACAAATTGAACAACAATTCCCAGATGAACTAACCTAAACATGCTTTGTAAAATTTCATGTAAAATACTCTCCAGAGCTACACTGGAGTCAGAGCAAATGACCACTCGCTTTGGCTGTATTTCCTCTACCCACTGAAGTGCTAGAGAGATAGCCATCATCTCTACTGTATATACTGCAATGTGATCACTTGTACGCTTTCCCACTTTGACTTTTAACTCAGGAACATAAAATGCACAACTAGTTAGACCATTTTCTGGATTTTTGGATCCATCAGTAAATATTTTTATAAACTGCCCATATTGTTCATGTAGAACAGTGTTCACATAAGCCTGTACATTGAATTTGTTTTTCATTGAATGTACCCGTTTCACTAGTGACAAATCTAATATAGGTTGAGGTAGCAACCATGGTGGAACAGCTGATAACAACACCGTCGGACTAATATTCCATTCTTTAACTTTGAATTCCTTACATATTTCCGAAACACAAAAACAAAAACTTTCTTTTTTTATTTTGTTACTTTCCCAACTTGTTTGTACAGTTTGTTTAGTAGGATGAGTATCTTTATGACCCTGTAGATTTGCCCAGTAATTAACAATTAACTCCTTTCTCCTCAAAGAAATAGGTACTTCTCCGACCTCTACCTGAAGTGCCGACACTGGTGTAGATCTTACTGCCCCACAGCATATCCTTAGTGCTTGTGCCTGGGCTCTATCTAATTTTTGAAGAGAAGAATATGCAGCTGACCCATACACTATTAGTCCGTATTCTATGGCTGATCTTATTAAGGCCGTGTATACGTTCCTCAAAGCAGCTTTATCAGCCCCCCACTTAGTGCCTGCCAAGCACCTCATAACATTTAAAACCCTTTTACATTTATCTACTACTTTATCAATGTGAGTTCTCCATGTGACTCTCTCGTCCAACCATATTCCCAGAAATGTAAATGTCTTCACTTTCTTTAGATCTTGTCCATAAAGTTTTAACCTAACCTCCTCACCTATCCTTTTCCTCGTAAAAAATAAAGTTTCAGTTTTTTCCACCGACAATCTAAACCCCCATGTCAGAGACCAGCTTTCAATTTCCCTCATGGCTTCCTGAATCTTAGCTACAATATATTTTACATTTCTGCCCCTTTTCCAAATAGCTCCATCATCTGCAAAAAGTGACTTACCATTATCAGATCCTACTTGTGTATATATATCATTGATCATGATAGAAAATAAAAGAGGACTGATGACACTCCCCTGCGGGGTTCCATTTTCAACTTCATGCCTGTGAGAATATGACTTGCCAACTCGGACTCTGATGGCACGGCCAAACAAAAAATCCATAATCCAATTATACACATTACCTCCCAGACCCATAATGTCCAGTTTTATTAATAATCCTTCCTTCCACATCATATCGTAAGCTTTTTCCACATCAAAGAATACAGCTACAACACACTCCTTGTTCGCTTGGGCTTTCCTGACTTCAGACTCCAGGCACAGCAGTGGATCTAAAGTACTCTGCCCTCTTCTAAACCCACTCTGATAAGGAGTCCTTAGTTCATTTTTCTCAATGTAGTATGTTAGCCTTTCTGTTATCATTCTTTCCATAACTTTACACAAGTGTGATGTCAGAGCTATAGGTCTATAACTGCCTGGACTGGTTGGATCTTTCCCAGGTTTCCTAATAGGAATAATGACTGACTCTTTCCATATTATTGGCAGCTTCCCTTTCTCCCAGATCTTATTGTACATCTCCAGCAGCTTTCCTAATGCAAAATCACTTAATTTGGTCAACATTATATAACATACATTATCTTTCCCAGGAGCAGTCATTTTACACTTACTTAATGTTCTTCTCAACTCTTGAATAGAGAAAGGTATATTTACAACACTCTGCAACGAATGTCTTTCTTCATATACATTAGGATGTTCATCTAACACTTCCTGCCTCCTGATCTTACCTTCTTCTGTCAAATTTTCCGAAGAATGAACTTTGACAACATTTTCAGCTAGAATTTCTGCCTTCTCCAAAGCACCAGTGGCAACTTCCCCTCCAATCTCTAATACTGGCAGGTTACTCTGATGTCTTATTCCCCTCATCTTCTTAATCATTCCCCATACTTTATCTAATGGTGTAGTTCTCCCAATACTTGAACAGAATCCTCTCCAACACTCCCTTTTTGCTCTTTTAACAATGTTCCTTACCTGAGCCTGTGCCTTTTTATATTCTAATAAATTATGTAATGAATGTGTCTTTCTTAGCTTTCCAAACAGCCTGATTTTGTTTCGGATTGCATCATTACAGTCTTTGTTCCACCACGGTACCATCTTAACACATTTACCAAGTTTCCCAGTTTTATTCCCAATAGTTTGATTAGTGCTTTTAATTATATTTGAAGTAAATTGCTCATTTATTCATCAATACTTTCTGCCATATCAATCTGATCCAATTCATTATCACACAATTTAGCAAACATCTCCCAATTTGCTTTAGAAAAAGTCCATCTCATGATACCGTCTAGCTCAACCACATGATTTATATCAACCTTGATTATAATCGGAAGATGATCACTCCCAATACTTTTATTTGCCAATACTTCCCAACTGCTACCAGAAGCTAATTCACTTGTTACAAGAGTTAGGTCGATCGCAGACTCTGTTCCATCTCTAAAATTGATCCTTGTACCTTGCCCATTATTTAAACAAACTAAGTCCTTTGCCTCCATTAAATCCTCCACCACCTGTCCGTTGTAATCTGTGGATCTCCCTCCCCACATTGTATTATGTGCATTAAAATCACCACACCATATTATTCCATTTCCTTGGCAAAGACTGTCTAATTCCTCTATTTTGAGTTTATTACATGGATTATAAAAATTCAGGACACTAATTTTCCTTTTATTAATCCAAACTTCTACACCCACTATTTCTAAATCATGACTGTTCTTAAATGTTAGCCTATTATAAGACATTAATTCTCTGATAAAGATTGCACATCCCCCTCCCTGGCCATCATTTCTATCTTGTCTTATAGCAGTATATCCCCCAATTATGAAGTCCAAATGAGTCTTCAGCCATGTTTCTTGAATACAAATAACGTCTGGTTTTTCTTTTAACTGATATATATAGGTCTTGAATTCTTGTTCATTTGCAATAAGGCTTCTAGCATTCCATTGCAGAATGAGAAAAACCATTCATCTACTCACTAATCTGTGAATCATCATTATTGGTGGCTAGCATTTCATGTATCATTTCAACGGTTATATCCTTTATCCCCAAAAATACACCTGCTGCCTCCACTATTGTTTTCAGTCTTGACCTCTTTTTTGTTTGTTGTAAAGCAACATTCACTACTTTTCCAATTAAGGCCACAAACTTGTACTTATTAACAATCAATGCATCCTCTCCTATCACCCACTTATGTGAACACTTTGTGGAGCTTTCCTTTGCCTGTGGGAGTTTGGGAAAATCTTTTGAAGAGAACATACTTGATGCTACTTGGGACTTCCTAGCTATGTTTAGTGAAACCTTTTCTGTTGCTACAGCATATGAAACTTTATTTTGCACTTTGTATCTCTGCACCTCCTTGGCCTTTTTCTGCACTTCACAGCCCTGATACGCAGCACTATGTTCCCCACCACAGTTACAACATTTCACCTTAGCACCTGCAGTACAACTACCATATTCATGTTCCCCCGCACATGTTGGACACCTGGGCTTAGTTGCTTTGCACTTGTCTGCCACATGCCCAAACCTTTGGCACTTAAAGCACCGCAGAGGTTTAGGGATGAATTCCCTCACTGGAAAGCTTATGCAACCGATCATTATCTTCTGTTGTATTGTTTCTTCAAACTGAAGAAGAACAGACAAACTATCCACTATCTTACCTTGATACCTATTAGGAAGACGCTTTACTACAGTCACTTTCCCCCTTTCTATGCCGATTTCTATGGGAACTCCACTGATAACTCCAAGTATTTTCCGATTTGCTCCAGGAACATGGCATTTAATTCGAACTTCATTCAGGGTCTTCATTTTCAGTAACTTTTCCTGTTGTCTTGCATTAATCAACTCAACCAACATCCGTCCTTTGCTCAGAAATCTTGCTTGTTTTATCGATCCAATTTCTTTGTGAATTGCTTTAGTCAGGGCCACTGGATGTAGCTTAGCTGCGGATTGCTCACCAAACTCCACAATCACTTTCCACTCTTCATTCTCAATCCTTTTCTTTACTCTCTTCAATTCATTCTGTGAATCAGATTCACTAAGACTGTCACTTGACATGTCTATCTTCTTTCTTGAAGTATTTTTCCTTACTTCATTCCATCCTCCTTCAGATGCACTTTCCATATCCTCCTCTCCAGGACTCAAAGAAGCCATTCCACCAGCTGCTCTCAATCTCGCACTCACTTCCAGAGCTGGCCTGCACCTTGTCGTGGTGAATGGGCTTTCAACCAAGCCAGGCCACACCGTTGAAAACATTTAAGCTATTTTAGATTTAGTTTGACTGTGTGACTCTGAAGTATATGTTTTGTAATGCAAACATAAATAATGTCTATGTATACTTTGTACCTGTACATGCTTAGTCCTATAAATATGACGTTTACACATTCTGCAAATGTGTTCTGTATTTCTAACAAAGATAAACTAGTTCTTGCTACGTTGGTCTAGTTCAGGGGTTGGCAACCCGCGGCCCTCGAGCCACATGCGGCCCTTTAAGCCCTCTGCTCTGGCTCCCTTGAGTTTAGACAAAAATAAGAAGGAAATAAAATAAAAGTATTTGTAGCACTATTAATATTTTGTTGCATGGTTGAAATCGTTTCATATCTTGTATTTTGAGGTGATACTGTGACACATAAATAAAAAACAAAACGGTTTTAATTAGGCAACTAAAATATGCGTCACATCCTGCTACGGTCCCGCGCCAGCGCCTTTTCCTGCGGGTGAATAACCTGACCCCCGGCTCCATGAGGGAATTATGGATAAATCAAAGAAAAGTACCGGAGGAATACAGGATTTAATTCTGCGTTGACAGAGTTATGCTTTCACAGCAAAAAATGCTGGTTTACCGGTATGTTTGATGTGTAGAGAGAAGTGTCAAAGGTGCTGCAGCCTTTACGTATCGAGGAACAACACGGGAGAGGAAGACAGCTGACGATCTTCAGTCATAATTCAATGGGGTATGTAATTTATTTCAGAAAACACTTGTTATATTCCATGGAATGCTCTTAACATCCCGATAGCAATGAATATATTAAATGCTTTGACAATAAATACATACACAAATTAATCTCTGGAAGCCGTAGCGCTGTAAAAAGCACGACCAATCATCTGAGCCGGCCCAGGTAAAATAACTGGATGGTCTACCTGCCTGTCAGCCTTCCATCTGTGCACAAATTTATCTCGTGCCCTCATTGGTCATGTGCGCGTTCGTGTGTGTTGGAGGAGGGGCTCTGTAAGGAAGTCTGAAGGAAGAGACAGATTTTTCCCGGTTGTGTATTTTCAAATTCTAGCGCACTCGAGCTGGTTTCTCCATTCTTACCTACTCTACCTTTAACTCTTTTTAGGGTGCAGCTATATGTTTTATTTATTTCAAAGTTGGCACATTTTAATTATATATTTGTTTCCTTCAAATGGGCAGAGGACTCCCCAAGTGCTGTGTTTAATTTATTTTAAAGTAGGCCTGTGTATTATTTTTAATTCTCCTTATAGGAGTTCTTTGTTTCTTATTAGAGGTTAACAGTTTTATATAACGTAATAAATAGCCTAATAAATGCAATATCTGATATAACAATAAACACAACTTTATTAGCTACCAAGCTATGAAATATGTTTTGTGGCTCCAGACAATTTTTTTGGGAAAAAAGGAGCAAAATGGCTCTTTTGGTCAAAAAGGTTGCAGACCCCTGGTCTAGTTAAATACTATACTGGACTCGTGGAAAATACTGGAAGACAAGATTTACTTTTAGGAAGGATTGCTCTACTTATCGTGTTTACAATAGTTGAGATTGTGCATTGTGATGCACCACAAAGGGAAGGGGTTTTTGTCTGTGTTTAGGGTTCCTGCCGTTTTTGAACGGAAAGCACACAAGTTCAGAGGATTAAGCTGTCCCCGTGCTGCCACCATGGACTGGCCCACAACCTGCAATCTAATTAATCAAGCAAAATTAAAGGATAACAAACTCCAGTTATATAATTCCATATTAATAAATAATATTACATGCAAATGACATTTGCTGGAGGATGCGGAACCCACCTCTCCACTCTGCCCCCATTGAGAACCGCAGTGACGCGTCGTAAAACCCGGAAGTAAACTTCTTCCGGTTCCTTCTTGAAAAACCAATGCAAATTCTCCATAGGATTTTGGAAAATAGCTCGAAATAAGGTCTTTGGTTGACACACATTTAAGAGAGGGATCACGTTTTGTTCAGCCGGATAATCTCCACATGTCAACCCTACTTTTATAATTTCTGAATCATAAATCTAGTCGCCAAAAGCGAAATGCTAACGTTATGCTATAAACGAACTACAAGCCAGTACAGCAGCAGGGTCGCACGACTTCAACGTCACGCCAACTTAAGATCGTTTCAACTGACTTGCACTGAAACTGCACTTTGAACACTTTAAATTAAATATATTAACATTTTAAACTGTATACCCCGGTTATCTAGGCCCTTTTTGTTTTGTTTAATGTATACCACGTTTATCTAGGCCCTTTTTGTTTTGTTTTATGTATACATGTCACACTGTGGGAAACGATATTTCGAGATTTCTGGATGTATAACACATGTAGAATGTTTGACAATAAAGCTGAATTTGACTTTCGCGTGCTTGCATATTTTAACAAAGTTTTTCATTTTAGCCACACTGAATTTAACTAGAAGTCATGGCTGTGTCAATTACCAGTCTGATATCGTTTTACAAAGATGACAAGAAGAGTGTAGACAGAGGAGAGAACCACTACAAGTCAGGACATGTAACAGTGCAGCCTAGATGAAGGTGTGCTTACCGGTGTTGTCAGGGCTAGCATGAGGGACAAGGTTTATAGTGTCGGTGAGTAGTGATAGCAAGAGTACCGTTAACCTAGAGTTAATTTATTCACATTAATTCCCATCAAGAAATCAGTTGTATGTGTCACATGAAATCTTTATTAGGCAAGGCAAGGCAAGTTTATTTATATAGCACTTTTCAACACAAGGCAATTCAAAGTGCTTTACAAAAAATGAAAGACATTAAGAAAATGGCATTTAAAATCAGTCATTAAAAAGAAAAGCTAATAAAATAAACATTAAAAGAAAAAATACATGGATAAAAGTTACAGTGCAGTCTAAGATATGAATAGTTCAATTAAAGCAGCGACAAAAAGAAAAGTCTTCAGCCTGGATTTAAAAGTAGTAAGAGTTGCAGCGGACTTGCAGGTTTCTGGGAGTTTGTTCCAGATATTTGGAGCATAATAACTGTACGCTGCTTTACCATGTTTAGTTCTGACTGGGGACAGAAAGCTGACCAGTCCCTGAAGACCTGAGAGATCTGGATGGTTCATAATTTAGCAGGAGGTCAGAAATGCATTTTGGTCCTAAACCATTCAGTGCTTTATAAACAGCAGCAGTATTTTGAAATCTATTCTTTGACACACGGGAAGCCAGTGTAAAGACTTCAGAACTGGAGCGATGTGATCCACTTTCTTAGTGTTAGTGAGGACTCGAGCAGCGGTGTTCTGAATCAGCTGCAGCTTTCTAATAGATTTTTTAGTGAGACCTGTGAAGACACCATTGCAGTAGCCCAGTCTACTGAAGATAAAAGCATGGACAGATTTTTCAAAATCCTGCTGTGACATTAGTCTTTTAATCCTAGATATGTTCTTTAGGTGATAGTAAGCTGATTTAGTAACTGTTTTAATGTGACTGTTGAAACCAATAACTAATTCAACCCGCTGACAAGAGAGCCCACCTCCGAAGATCGTGACTGGCTGAGGGACAGACTCGGGAGCAGGTTTTCAGGAATTTCTTGGCTTCTCTCCCCCGAGCCAGAAGAGGAACACTACAGCTTGGAAACACCTACTGTTCCTGAAATTATCAAATCTGTTGGGCATCAGGGACCTGAGGAAATTGTGGCAAGCATGGCATTGTCTGAAGAGAAAAAGAGGGCAACTCAGGTGGCTACCACTGGTCAGTGAACCAACCCAAACTGGCATTTGTTCAGGAAAGGTAGGTTGACTGCCAGCAACTTTGGAGCTGTCCTGAGGTCAAAGCGTGTGACTGCTTCCCTTATTGCCAGGGTGCTAGGGCAACAACAGGCCCTTGATGGTGTTTTGTCTGTACAGTGGGGGACTATGAATGAATGTGAGGGCGTCAGGGCATTCACCACTGCAACCCAGATGCAGGTCCATGAGTCAGATTTGTGGCTCTCCCTATCAGGAATGTTGGGGGCATCTCCAGATGGTCTGGTAGGGTCTTCCGCTGTGCTGGAGGTAAAGTGTCCCTACGGAGCCAGGGAAATGACAATTAGTGAAGCATTGCAAATCAAGGGCTTCTGTGTCAGTAAGGAAGGAGAAACATTCAGCCTGCGTGAGGAACATCCTTACAGGCACCAAGTGCAAGGTCAGCTTCACCTCACTGCAAGGAAGAAGAAATACAAAAATTGTGAATTGTTTTTAATTTACATTTACTCGCCTTTGCAATGTTGTGGTTGTTAGAGTGTTAGGTTTCCTGTCAGCTCGTCTGTTGGGAAGATATAAAATATTAGTTTCATGGAAGTCACACCGTCACATATACTGTAAGAGCATTAAGACATACAGTACATAGGCTAAAACAAAACATCTAAAGATATAACCTTGCACTTTGATAAGTCTCGTGAACATTTTCACTATTTTGACATTTTTATAGATGAAAATTGAACTAAAGAAATAAATGGTAGATTAATCCATATTGAAAATAGGTGTCAGCTGCTACACTAATTATAATAGTTATATTTCTTAATTAATTAAGATAAGATATTACTGTATTGATCCCAATTTGGGAAATGTTTGTGTTGCAGCAGCATAACAAGAAAAACAAAATATAAGTTATTATATATACAAAAGTATGTGAGGGATGGGATATTAAATTGAATATAAATGTAAAATGTACATTTGATTTTACGTCCAAGAGAAGCTACACTCTCAGAAAAATCTGTAAAATGATGGCCAATGTGGTGTCAAATTTTACTGTTTAAGTACTGTAATCGACTTTTACATTACTTTTGCCGTTGAAAACAGCGTTGACAGGTCTGCTTATTATAAGTTTCCCCCAAGATTTTATTGGAAAATAGCAGATCGACAAGCTCACAACGCGTCGCGGCACGTTGTGATCTGCTATTTTCTAATAGTTGCTGTATAGGTTTAAAGTGCTCATGTGGCCCACTTCACTTCTTTTGGGCTTTTTTTCCCTAGACCTTGTGGCTTGTTTGTGTCCCTCACAGAATCTGGCAACACTGGTTGCGCATAGCATTGCGGGTGCTTTTGCCCAGTAAAAAATATCTGTTGCCGCCATTAAAGGAATCCGTCCGCACTGAAAGTTAAACTGAAAGTCTACTCGGTAGGTTGGTTCATTGTGTTTAATTTGGGAATGGAACCTCATCTCTTAATCAAAAAGGACATTTGTGGTAAACATAAAGTTTGTGTTAATGTTAAATATTTGTTTTATTACGTGGACGTCTGGCAGGTAACTCTCTTCTAACTGGCCCCAGTTAGAATATAGTCTGTTAGAAATTAAAATCAATGTTTTAATGGGGAAATGTAGTTTAAACATGCCGTCAGTTTTAATGCTCTTTTATACTGAAAAACCAGAAATTCTTGTGCACAAGCAGTTAAGCTTTTATTCTGAAAATCCTTCATCTACGGTTAGCATTTAGCATGTGGCTAATATACTGTAACGTCCACCCGGACGTGTCGGAATGACGAGTGAAGCGTTCTCAATTTAAACAGGTTTATTAACAACCAACGGCTCTCATCCGTCCTTTCTCACTCTCTCTCCTCTCGCGCCAACCTCTCACTCACCTCCACGCGCCCACACAGACACACACACACCAAACCCTCTGCTCCCCAACCCCGCCCCTACCTGCTCTCCTCACAGAAGCCTGACACAAACAGTTAACAGAACACTTGAACAATAAATGCAGATCGCTACATTGCCCCCCCCTTACTAAGTCCCTCGCCCCAAGGGAATGCATAAAAAGTCTCTGAGGTGGCCCGGGGCTCTTCTTGGTCTCTGAGGCCGCCTTGGAGTGAACACAGGCGGCTGCGCTTGCCGGCTTGGAACATCCTGTCCCGGAACAGGGGGTGAGTTTGGGGGTGGGGGTGAATGTGGGGGGTCAGCAGGGGACACAGTCAGTGAATCGGGGGAAGTGACTGTCTGGTTTCTCCTAGACGATGCTGGGGGTCTAGGCCGCGGATGTGCATCGCCTCTGTATGGGGCCAGCCGGTCCCTGTGGAGGGCCACCCGTCTCCCTCTAGGCGGCAGCTGGACCCTATAGACCACCTCTCCCAGCTTTTCCAGCACCTCACAAGGGCCCACCCAGTGACAGTCCAACTTAGGGCACCGGCCCTTCTTTCTTCTTGGACTATACACCCACACCAGGTCCCCGGCCTTGAAGTCCCCCCCTCTAGCCCTCGTGTCATAGTTTCTTTTCTGTCTCATGCCCGCCTTCTGCAGCTGATCGCGGGCAAAGGCATGTGCTGACTCCATTCTATCCTGGAGCCTCCTGGCATATTCCGGTCCCGGAGGAACCGCTGGTGTGTCGGGGGGTCGGCCAAAAGCCATTTCTGCTGGTGTCCGCAGCTCTCGCCCCAGCATGAGCAGGGCCGGTGTGCATGAGGTGGACTCCTGCACAGCCGATCTGTAGGCCCAAAGAACAAGAGGGAGGTGCATGTCCCAATCACGCTGATGCTCCGCGGTGAGGATAGCGAGTTATTTTCCCAGAGTCCTATTGAACCGTTCGACCAGTCCGTCACTCTGCGGGTGCAGAGGAGTAGTCCGCGTCTTTTGCATGCCCAGCCGGTCACACATAGCGGCGAACACCCTCGACTCAAAGTTTCTTCCTTGGTCGCTGTGAATGACCTCGGCCGCTCCAAATCTGGCAAACATGCCCTCCACCAGGGCACCTGCAACGGTCACCGCCTCCTGGTCTGGTATAGCATACGCCTCTGGCCATTTTGTAAAATAGTCCATGGCGGCCAGGACGTAACGGTTCCCCTTCTCTGTGCACGGGAATGGGCCCATTATGTCCACCGCCACCCTCTCCATCGGGGCCCCCACCGCTAGCTGCTGAAGCTGGGCACGTGACTGATCAGTGGGACCTTTGTACGCCGTACAAAGGTCGCAGCGGCGGCAGAAGTCCTCAACATCTCTCCTGAGCTGGCCCCAGTAACAGCTTTGGCGGAGTCGACGCAAGGTTTTGGAGACCCCAAAGTGTCCTGCCCCAGTAGTTCCATGGGAGGCCTTAAGCACTTCTTCCCTCAGCGCCCTGGGGACCACCACCTGCCACCTCTCCTCCCCCGTTGCAGGCTCTTTCCAGGCTCTCTGCAGCACTCCATCCTTCGTCCGGAGAGCCTCAAACTTTGCAACCAGTCCTTTGGTGGCAAGCGAGCACCCAGCAACTTCATTCCACAGTGGCTTTTGTCCTGACTCCACCCACCTCAGCACTGGCTGTAGGTCAGCATCCTCTTCCTGCCACGCTCTCCATTCGGGTGAGTCGATGATCCGTGCACCTCTGCAGACCGGCTCAGCTGGTTTATGCCTGTGGTCTCGCTCCTCCTCTGCACAGAGCTCCTTTTCTTGGTCCTCTCTCTTTTCACAGTACCGACAGCCGCTGGGAGCACAGGGGCGCCGGGACAGGGCGTCAGCGTTGGTATGGCGAACCCCCGCCCTGTGCTCCACTGTGAAGACGTACGGCGCCAGTCCTTCTAGCCAGCGTGCAATCTGTCCCTCGGGCTCCTTGAAGGACATCAGCCACTGGAGGGCTGCGTGGTCAGTCCTCACTGTGAAGGACAGGCCACACAGGTAGTACCTGAAATGGCTGATTGCTCTCACAATTGCAAGCAACTCTCTGCGTGTCACACAATAGCGCCGTTCAGCTTTGTTGAAGGTTTTGCTGAAATACGCCACCACTTTTTCCCCCCCAGGCCCCACCTGGCTCAACACCGCCCCCATCCCGACGTCACTGGCGTCCGTATCCAGGACGAACGGTAGGCTGAGGTCTGGGGGAGTGAGGATGGGAGACTCCGTCAAGGCCTTCTTTAAAGAGCTGAAGGCCAGCTCACACTCTGGAGTCCAAGCAAAATCACAGTCTTTCTGTTGCAGGCGGAACAGGGGTGCAGCTATGCAAGAGAAGCCACGCACAAACCGCCTGTAGTACGACGCTAACCCAATGAAGCTCTTCAGCTCCCGCAGATTGATGGGGGCTGGCCAGTCCTTTACTGCCCGCACCTTCTCCTCCAGCGTGCTGATGCCCTCTCCTCCGACTCGGTGCCCCAGGAACTCCAACTCTCTCCTCAAGAAACAGCACTTGTCGGGGTGGAGCTTCAACCCCGCTGCTGCTATCCTCTGTAGAACCCGCCGCAGGGCTCCTAAAGCCGCCTGGAAGGAGCTACCATGGACCAGGATATCGTCCAGGTAGACCAGGCACTCCTGTCGGGGAACGTCAGCGAGCACCCTTTCCATCAGCCGCTCAAACGTGACCGGAGCGTTGCACAGGCCGAAGGAGAGGACTCGAAACTGCCACAGCCCCCTCCCAGTGCAAAAAGCTGTCTTTGGCCTGGCTTCTGGGCTGAGGGGAACTTGCCAATACCCGCTGCGCAGGTCTAAAGAGGAGAACCAGGATGAGCCAGACACCAAGTCCAAACACTCATCTATGCGGGGCAGCGGGTATGAGTCTTTCTTGGTCACACTGTTCAGCGGTCTGTAGTCCACACAAAACCTCATCTTTGAACTCTTCTTCTTATTGACCATCACAACCCCCGAGGCCCAGGGGCTGTCAGAGGGCTCAATAATGCCAGCTGACAGCATCTCAGCAATAGCGCTGTCTGCTGCTGTCTGATGGGCCAGGGGAAGGCGGCGGGGGCGTGTCTTGACGGGCCGTGCGTCGCCCGTGTCGATATCGTGCTGCACCAGGTGTGTCAGGCCCACTTCCTCTTCTGTCAGAGCAAAAATGTCCTTAAACTCCCACAGCACTTGCCACAGTTCCTCCCGCTGCTCGGGTTTTAAGTCATCACAGCTGCGTTTCCACACCTCCTTCACTGCCGCCCGTCTGTCCCCCTTTAGAGCTGCAGGTTGTTGTTCCGGGGCCGGGGGCCGTACATCAACTGGAGTACGGGGTGTGGGGTTGGGGCTGGGGTTAGCATTGATGACAGGGGGCATGGCTGCAGGGGGGGGGGGGTTTGGGGTGGGGGAAGTGTTTCAGTCACTCTTGATGTAGGTGGGTGTGGTGTCGTGGCAAGTGTGGGGTGCACCATTTCAACTGTGGGACCCCCTGGAAAGGCCAGCGTGTTCCTCCCCAGGTCTAGCACACAGCGTGCAACCTGCAGAAAGTCAAGTCCTAATATGCAGGAGTCCTGTACTGCCGCAACCCACACCTTAACAGACACTGACAGCCCCCCCACCTGTATAACCACCACCCCTCTCCCAAGCATAGGGGCTAGCTCACCGGTTACTGTTCGCAGTTTCACCAGAGTGGGTGTCAACCGTGTCCCCGCTGGGACCACGTCCGGTCTCATCAGTGTCGCTGTGGAGCCGGTGTCAACAAGGGCCGTCCATGGGGCCCCTGCCAGGGTGACGGGGACATGGCAGAAATCCCCCGCGTGAGTCCAGCCCACCACCCTCACAGACTCTGCGATGTCGTTTGCTTCTGGGGGAAGCGGAGCCCCGCTCCCCCCTCCGTGCAGCTGGGCTCTGTCCACTGGAGACCAGGCAGGATGGGACCCAACGGCGGGGGTCTGTGACGTCCCATTTACACAGACCCGGGGGCGTTTCCCTGAATATCAGCATTCATGGGGCACCTTGTGCTAATATGGCCGACCTGGCCGCACCCCCAACACACCAGAGGACCCCGACGAGGACGGTTGCTGCCCTGCGGCGATTGCAGTGCCATAGCACGGATTAGCTCAGTCAACTCAGCCGCCCATGCTGGTTTCTCTTGTCCTGGCTCCTCCTGTCTCACCGTTCTCACAACCGGGCCGCCTCCCGTGTGCGTGCTCTCTGCCGCCCCTCCTACAACCTCTCTCTCCAACGCCAGCTCCAGTGCTTCCTGCAGAGAGCGGGGATGTGCCAGTTGTGTCTGGACGCGCAGCTCCCTGGGGGTTATGGCCCGGATAAACTGGTCCCTAGCCAGCTCGCTCTGCACCTCAGGGGACATGTGGCTGTATGCCCTTCTCGCCAGGGTTTCAATGTCATTAGCCAATATGCGGAGCGGCTCACCCGGCTGTCTCTGTCTGCTTGACAGCTCCGAACGCAGCACCCCAGGCTGGCTGCATTGTCCAAACCGCCGCTTCAGAGCCCCAACCAAGGCCCCATAGTCAGTTCTTTCAGCCGGGCTGAGCAGTAGCAAACAGGATAAAGTTTCATCTGTAATACACAGGGCCAGCTGGAGCGCCTTATTGTCCTCAGACCAGCCCACAGCCCGTGATAACAGTTCAAATTGGGCATGGAAGGCTTCCCAGTCGGCTTTACCGTTGTATTTCGGTGTTTTAACTTGGAGCCGGGCGCCGCCATCATTGTTTACAACCGGCGCCGCGCCACTCCCGGGGGAGGTCCCTGCGCCGACGTGCCGCTTCCCGCCGGCCGAGTCGAAACCGGCAGCAGCATTTAATTCACGCCATAAATTGTCTTCTGAGTCACGCCATAAGCCATCCATCTCCTCCTTGACTTTCGGACGAGCTCCGGTCCGGTTCATCTGTGCTTCCATTATTTACCGGCCGATGAAGCAGAGCTAACGTTAGCCGAGTCAGTGCTAGCTGCGGCTACCGGCGATTAGCGGATAAAACTCTGTTTTTTTTGTTGTTTTTTTTACTTCTGACACCAATGTAACGTCCACCCGGACGTGTCGGAATGACGAGTGAAGCGTTCTCAAGTTAAACAGGTTTATTAACAACCAAAGGCTCTCATCCGTCCTTTCTCACTCTCTCTCCTCTCGCGCCAACCTCTCACTCACCTCCACGCGCCCACACAGACACACACACACCAAACCCTCTGCTCCCCAACCCCGCCCCTACCTGCTCTCCTCACAGAAGCCTGACACAAACAGTTAACAGAACACTTGAACAATAAATGCAGATCGCTACAATACGATTTCCTGAAGAGGTGAATTTAGTAGCGAAATGAGAGAGTGGTGCAAACCGAAGCCTACTGACTTAACACTACAACTATAGATGTCGAGATACTACCATGCTGAATATTAAATGAAGGTACAGTTTATTTGAATACATTATTGTTTACAGACGAGAGTAGCATGTGACAACATCCGGAATGACCGGAAACCAAACGAGCCGAGAAGTATTGTTTAGAGTATTGATTACAGCGTTTAGAATGTGTTAAATGAAAAGTGATGAAAGAGAATATGAGGAGAAACGGCGTGTTAAGCATATATTGAATGTGAAAAGAACCTATCCTCTGTTTAAATGCAATAACGGACATTGGAGACGAGGTGAGCCGGCTGGCGGGGAGGAGCCAGCAGAGGATATATAAACAGCACCGGAGGAGAGATCCATGCTCTGGATATTGACGAGTGTGAGGTCGCTGGAGATTCAGTCGGAGGAGTGTGAAAAACACCGAGAAAAGCTGCAGAAGAGAAAGAAGAGGAATAAGGAAGAAGAAGAAGAAGAAGACGAAGAAGAAGAAGAAGAAGAAGAAGAAGAAGAAGTAGTAGTAGTAGTAGAAGAAGATTGGTCACATTCCTGGTTGCGTGGCGAACATGGAAGTGGCAGCTCACGACTGGAGAGTCTGCTGTCACGAGGAGCTGTTGACGGAGGGAGGGAGAAACGGACGGAGGAAGCCGGAAGAAGAAGGTGAAGTTGGAGACACGCTGCAGAAAGTTCAGAGAGAGTCGGAAATCATCGAAACATACAGAAACGGTAGCATTGGACTGGTTAGCATAAACTGTACATTGACTGTATCATCATGTCAACCAGCTCAGATGGGACCCAAAGAGCTGATATGGAATGGGAGGAAACCAAAGCTGTGAGGAAGAAAAGGGCTTTGAGGGAAAAAGTTAGCAGACCAAGAACACAAAGTTGGTCGGATTGGTCGAGTGGTGCAGGCTTAAACAAAAAAACAAAAGGCAGTCAAAATGGAAAACAAGCAATTTCGAATACAGAACTAGAGCAGGAGTGGAAAGTTATAATAGAATTCAACCGGGATGGTGGGCATTACCACCCGATTCAACTGACAAAATCAATTGAGAAAGAAATGGGTAAAATCAAATTTGCCAAGTTTATGAACAACAAACGAGTTTTGATACAAGCAACCAGCAAGCAACAGCAGGGAAAAATACTTAAAATGACGACACTCAGTGGGAAAAAAATAAAGGCTCATATCCCAGGAGCAATGGCAATGTTGAGAGGAGTCATATCTGGAGTTCCACTTAATATGTCTATGGATGATGTTAAAAAGAAGATTAAAGGAGGAAAAGTTATTGAGGCAAACAGACTTATGAGCAAAAGAGATGGCACATTGAAGGAAACACTTTCAGTAGTTATTCAGTTTGAGAAAAATATACTGAAATCTGTGCAAATAGGATACATGAACTACAGTGTGAGGGAATTCATCCCAAAACCACTTAGATGCTATGCATGCCAAAGAATGGGACACACAGCAATGCAGTGTAAAGGAAAACTAAGGTGTGCGAGATGTGGAGGCCAACATGAGTATGGGAAATGTGAAAAAGAGGCAAAGATGAAATGCTGTAATTGTGGAGGAGAGCACAGTGCGGCGTTTGGTGGATGTGTAGTGCAGAGAGAAGCCAGAGAAGCTCAGAGGGTCAAAGTACTCAGTAAAGTCTCATATGCAGAAGCTCTAAAGAAGGTTAGGGAAACGGAAGCAAACAATCAGGCTTCTAGTGGAAGGGTTCAAAGAAACTTAGTACAGAGTGGTAGCAACATTTCAGAAAGGCAGGTTACAAATCAAAGCCAAGTACCTGTGGAAATTAAAGAAGATGATAGCATTCTCGTGGTAAAGAAAGTCAACTTTATGACATTCATCTGCCATACCATTAATGTTGCAGCACAGATGAAGAAGAAAAGTGACAGAATCAAAACCATCGTGCAGGCAGCGGAGAAATTCCTTAACATTAGAGATATAAAAGCAGACCAGATACATGAATTACTAGCAACAAAAGATGTGGGAGAAACGGACAACCAGGATGAGGGTTAGCACGTTGTTAATGGTAATTCACATACTCCAGTGGAATGCTAGAAGCCTCATAGCTAATGGACAGGAGTTTAAAAAATATGTCTATGAGTTACAAACATTGCCAGATGTAATTTGTGTGCAAGAGTCTTGGTTAAAACCTCATCTAGACTTTATGATTCCAGGGTTCAGCTCTATCAGATATGATAGAGTTAGCAATCAAAATGGTGGAGGGTGTGTTACTTTCATAAAGGATGGGCTGGCCTATAGGGTAGTCCCATCCCCTGACGACAAGGAATGTGTCATAATAGAAATATGCAGCCCAAGGAAAGAAGGGAACATAAAGCTTATCAATTTCTATAACCCGTGTAAAAATCTGGACATTGAAACCTTACAGACAATAGCAGGGACGGCTCATAGAAGGGAAGTATGGTGTGGTGACTTTAATGCTCACAACAGCCTATGGGGAAGCAGTCAAACAGACAGTAATGGGGATGTCGTAGAAGAAATGCTAGAGGAAAGATCACTGTTTTGCCTTAATGGACAAAGAACAAGAATAGACGTGAATAGGGGGACACAATCATGTTTGGACCTCACACTGGTGACGGATAGGTTAGTTAAATCATGTGAATGGTATGTTAAAAGTGATCCTACCATAGGAAGTGATCATTACCCAGTTTTCAAAATCATCAATACAAAGGTATGTAGACAGGAAGGGAGTGTATTTACCAGGTGGTGCTTTGGTAAAGCTGACTGGGAAACATTTAGGCTTTACTGTAAGGAGTCAGCGCAATTGTTAACATTAGAAGGAAGTATAGAGGAGTGCTCAAATCAAGTCACAATGCACATTAAAGAAGCAGCAAATAAAACTATACCTAAAAGAACAACAGAGGGTAGGAAGAAAGTGGTTCCGTGGTGGAATGAGGAATGTAGCAGAGCCATTAAAGAACGAAACAAGGCATTTAGGTCTTTAAAGAAAAACTTGTCACAAGACAATATTTCAGATTATCAAAGGAAAAGGGCAGTAGCCCGTAAAACAGTAAAATACACAAAAAAGACGTCATGGAGAGAGTATTGTTCCGCCATTGGAAGAGGAGTAAAGTTAGGGGATGTATGGTCGATGTTTAAACGGATGAATGGGAAAAGGAAGTCGGTTAAAATTCCCGCTTTGATTGATGGGGAGAAAGTGGCAGTGTCAAATGAAGAGAAGGCAGAATGTTTAGGTAGGGCATTTGCTGCGGTGCATAGTGGGGAACACCTTGATGACAAACATAGACAGCAAAAAGAGTGTGTATTAAGAGAAAATGAAAATGTGAGAGCTCTTGATGTAGACTTCTCAATAGCAGAACTTAAAATAGCTTTGCAAGGTACAGGATACTCAGCACCAGGACAAGACCAGCTATGCTATGCCATGTTCCGGCAGCTACCAGAGGAAACATTCAAATTAGTCCTGAGACTATTTAATCAAATATGGAGAAACGGAGTCTTACCAATGAGTTGGAAAACGGCAGTTATATTGCCATTTAATAAGCCAGGGAAGGATCCTGCTAATCCCAATAATTACAGACCCATAGCATTAACATCACACTTATGTAAATGGATGGAGAAGATGATAGTGCATAGACTATCACACGTCTTAGAACAGAGAGGGTTAATAAGTCATTTTCAGAGTGGTTTTCGTAAAGGAAGATCCACAATAGATGCTTTGATTAGAGTAAGCAATGAGGTGGAAAAGACAGTGAAAATGAAAGAGGTTATGGCAATAGTATATTTTGATATTGAAAAGGCTTATGATTCTATGTGGAGGGATGGGTTGCTCATCAAATTGAGTAGAATGGGTGTTGGAGGGAGAATGTATAACTGGATCATGGCTTTTTTATCAGACAGAACATTCAGAGTTAAAGTAGGGGCAGAGGTTTCAAAAGAGTGCAGTATAGAAAATGGTATTCCTCAAGGGAGTTCAATCAGCCCGATATTATTTAATGTTATGATAAATGACATTTTTAGTAATTTGGATGGATGCATAAAATCTGCACTATATGCAGATGACGGGGCCATATGGATACGGGGAAGAAATGTTCCATATGTGTTTGAAAAAATAGGGAAAGCTATAAAGAAAGTGGAGAAGTGGTCATACAACTGGGGTTTCAAGCTGTCAGCAAGCAAATCTTGCTTTATGAAATTTACGAATAAACGCAAGATGGAGACTGAGAAGCTTACATTATATGGAAAGCCGATGAGTGAGGTCAATGAATTTAAATATCTGGGGCTATGGTTAGATAGTAAATATACATGGAAAACTCATATTAAACATTTGGAAACAAAATCCAAAAAACTGTTGAACCTATTAAGAGCAGTGGCTGGATGTGACTGGGAGGCAGACAAACAGGCATTAATCGACATCTATCGGGCAATTATGAGGACAACACTGGATTATGGGTGTTTAATATATGCAGCAGCAGCACAAACGTCATTACTAAAAATTGATAGGTTACAATATAAAGCGTTACGGTTGTGTATAGGTGCAATTAAGTCAACCCCTACTAATGCAATATTAGTTGAAGCAGGAGAGACTCCATTGGAGCTAAGAAGAGAGAAAATTGCTCTTGCTTATTGGGTCAGGTTAAAAGGAAGTGGGGAAGGAAATATCACAAACAAAATACTACAGGAGTGCTGGGAATATTCTAAGTTTCAGGGGCGTGGGTTTGGATGGACAAATAAAGAAAAAATAAGGACATACGGCATGCATGAGTTAGAGTTTTCACCATCAAATCCATTCAGTAGTGTACCCCCATGGCTCTTTCCAATAGTAAATATAGATGTGAGTATTGTAGAAAAGAAAAGAGAGTGGCAAATAAATGAAGTAGGACTCAAAACAAGTTTGTACCTCAGGAATAATTATCACAATTACCTCAAAATATATACAGATGGTTCTAAAAACAAAGAAGAGTGTGTCGGAATTGGTATATATATCCCAGAATTTAAAGTGTCAATATCAAAAAGAGCATCAGACCAACTTTCAGTGTATACAGCAGAAATGCTGGCAGTAGTAATAGGATTACAGTGGGTGGAAGAGGTCAGACCAGACAGGGTGGTGATATGCACAGATTCATTATCCAGTTTACAAAGCATACAGTCAACAACAACTGCCAGAGAAGACATACTCATAGAAATCAATCACAGCCTGTTAAGACTTCACAGAAGCGGCATAGATCTGCAGTTCTGCTGGGTGCCTGCGCATGAGGGGGTGAAAGGGAACGAGTGTGCTGATAGATTAGCAAAAAGTGCACTACAAAAGGAAATCACATTACCAGTTCAACTTGGAAAAGGAGAAGGAAAAGCAGTTATTAAGAAGAAAGGGATGGAGATCTGGCAGAAAAGGTGGGAGAAAGACCAGAAAGGCAAAGAATACCATCAAGTGCAAAAGACAATTACAATTAATATTTATAAAGAAAGAAACAGAAGGGAGGAAGTAATGATAGCTAGGCTCAGACTAAATCACACTGCATTAAATGGTACGCTGTATGTCATGGGGAAAAGTGACAGTGACAAGTGTGGGAACTGTGGAGTTAGGGAAAATGTGGAACATATTTTATTACATTGTGTCACCTATAGAGTTGAAAGAGGGAAATTAAGGGATACAGTTTTAGAGGCAAAGAGGGAGTGGAATGTAGCGGGTATTCTGGGAACAGAAGGAGAAGGAGTAAGAGCTATCAGAAAAGCACTGTTCACCTTTTTGAGGGAAACTGGGATAGGGAAAAGAATTTAACAGTAGACCATGGATGATTTGTTTTTTGTTTTGTTTTATTTATTTTATTTTATTTAATTTTATGGTTTTCTTTTTGATATGCTGGTTTATTAGAGGACTGACATGATGATACACACTCGTGTACAGTAGGTGGTGGTATGCAACCAAAAGCTGTTTGCGACCCGCCATTAAAAAAGAGAAGAAGAAGAAGAAGATCCATGCTCTTCTCTTCCCTATCGAGGAGAGCCAGATCACAGCTGTTTGGCTGACTGAACAATATCATGCTTGTGTCCAACCCGCGCCTTTTTAAATTAAAGTACCCAATTGAACTTTCACAGAGACTCCATTTAGTCTCCTATTTTAAAGCTTCTCTCCTGGACGGGAGAATAACGAACACAGTTAACAATCTGGTGAGTTCCCTGACGTGATCTCGCTGACCGAGGAGAGAAAACCAACCGGCTGTTTCCTGGAGACGCTTGCAGCCATTCGACACACAAGAGCTCAAATCAATCGGTAAGAAGATGCCTGTTATGACAAAGATTCTTCACTAGTTAAACTAGGCAAAGTTAGATTTGTGTGTTTGATGGCAGCCGGCTGATCCTGAAAATAGCTGTGCATTTTAATGTTAAAACAACCCAAATTGATAAAATAATCACTCTAAAACCACGAGGCGTTGTTTTGTCACAAGCAGGGTGAGTTCACACTTTCTTTTGTTCCATTAACCCTGCATGCTATTAACCACGTGTGGGTGTTGAATTTTAAATATATAGTGTGTGGACATTGTACTTCGGATAGGTGCCTTGCTGCTTTCACATGGGTGTCTCTTGTTACGTTAATAGTTATTTAGCCTATGACGTAAGGGTATCCCATTTGACGATTTTTTGTTAAGATCTGGAGACATAGCGAATCGGTTAAGGGCCGAGTAAGTGAAAACCAGCGGGGCATAGTGAATCAACTCAGGGTTAAGACCGAAGTCAGTGCTTTAAAGAAAGTCCTTTTCAAGAAAGGCTTGGTTAAGGTCTAAGCCTTTATCAGTGGTTAAAACTGTTCTGTTTAAAAAAAGATATTGCGGGTGGGTTACGGTAATCGGAATTACAACAGCAGTGCAGTAATAAGACGACGGTCTATTATCAGTGGCTGATAGGTCTCCATATTAGTCCCAGTTTGGCGTGTCCAAATAGCAACAGTTAACCATAGTCGACTATAAAGTCAAATATTACGTGAACAGGTTTATAGCTAGTGCGTAAGGGTTCCTAACTTTAAGTGATGATATCAATAAGATAAAGCCCATAGTCGACTATAAAGTCAAATATTACGTGAACAGGTTTATAGCTAGTGCGTAAGGGTTCCTAACTTTAAGTGATGATATCAATAAGATAAAGCCCATAGTCGACTATAAAGTCAAATATTACGTGAACAGGTTTATAGCTAGTGCGTAAGGGTTCCTAACTTTAAGTGATGATATCAATAAGATAAAGCCCATTTTTTTCATAGTAAGCTAGTTAGAAATGTTGTTATTTTAAACTAAGTGTTTTTTTGGCTTGGATTTCAGGGTTTATAATACCACACCAGTGGTTTACTTTGTTACGGTTCCTTTAAAGATCACCTCGCCATTGTTTAAACTCCCACCTGAGAGCCGCATGGACAAATCTCTTTGTCTACAGGTCAGAGTGCGAAATAATCGGGTGCCATCTTGTTTACACCCCACATGTGGAAAAACAAAGACAGTGCAATCGCCATTTCGTGAAATGCAAATTCAATTTGCTCCTTTTGCTTTGAATTTGCATTTACACAGAGCATCCACCAATTAGAAGTAGCAGAGTAGAACATTTAGCAGACTATTTTTGTAATTATGAGAAGGATACAGATTACAAGTGATGTTGTTCCCCCACACAGAAAACTATTGTGTCCACACAACTAGTGAGGTCAAGATGTGACGGAGCGACAGAGACTGGCCCAACATTTTCCAGCCAGTACATAGATAGACCCCGTCAGAAGACCGGGGCTGTGTTTAAAGGGGAACTTCATTTATTCTTAGCCAGAAGTGCAGTTTTTAATCAAACAATTATGTGATTTATGGAGTCAGATTACATTTTTCTCATAAGCACAATTTTATAATCGGTCTGAAGTGTCTGTTTTAAGGCATGAGCCGCAAATTAAATAACATAACACTGATGAAGAAGTTGTAGGGTTTTTACAACAGTTTCAAGAATCAGTCTTTATTTATTTATTCTTGAGTAACTTTACTGATTTATAGTGTAGCGCATAAGGCAATATCTCATTTGAGTGAGGGGCACCAGCCCTTCATGCAGGTCACCCTCTGTGAGAATAGTTCATATTTTCCCTCCAGTTTGGAGACAGATTATTTTATCATATGTTCGTTCAGCAGTGTCAACCAATCCTCTAATCCTAGAGTTATTGAGACGTATTAGCGACACCAGGGGTATTGTTTTTCGCAGCAACGATGATGCATAATACCATGACAAAAGCCATTATTGAAACAAGTAAACTATTAGAAGTGCTAATGGGAAATGTTTTGTGAATATGCATTTATGCCATCAGAAAGCCATACATCATATGATATTTTTGTACGCCTTGTGGGTACATGGAGAATTTATATGTATTTAATGCAACGTTATGCGTTTTACATGTTCTGTTCATAATAGGGTAATCATTGCAATATTAATTGAGCATTTTATGCTCAAAGGAGGGAGTGTCATGATTATACAGATATGATGATTTCAGTGACGTAGTTAATAAATAATAACATGTAGTCAACAATAGGTCATAAAACAACAAGAGGTATGCCGAAGCTTGGGCCTTCTCCAAGGAGGGAGTGGTCCAGTTTTAGATATTAGACAAATAGAAGTGGATGAATATGTCAGAACTCTGAGTAATATTATGCAAGTTTTGTCTACACAGGCTAGGAAAACTACAGAGATACCAGACGAGACACCAGAAGAGACTCCTGTTCGGCCAGGTGATTGGGTGAGGGTGAAAGTTCACAAAAGACAGTGGGCTCATCCCCGGTGGACGGAAGCGTGAAAGGTTGTAACAAACTTCACACGCGCTCCGGTTTAAAGGTAAAGAAAAAGGAGCAAATTGACACCACCTCACACATTGTCACCCTTCACTGGCAACTTCCAGAACATTATTGGGAGTTAGGACTGATTTGGCAGAGCTGGAACAAAACAATAAATAGACATAAGATAAAGATAGAAACAGCTCAAAAGACAAATTGTCTATAGATTTTTATAGATTGTACATTAATGTGAAAACCTATTTTTTTTTGTTTTACATCTGAAAAAGAGTCCAATTTTTGTATGTTATTTTTGGACTCATTATTTAAATTCTGTAACGGACACAACCAGGGATAAAATAGAGATGATGACGAGAACAAAGCCAAACCAATTGTGGGGTCCCCTAGGGATAAGAGTCAGAATAGCATTGTTGATTGTGCTCATTACACTTGGCACCTTGTTGGTTGGAAGGGGAGTACAATATCAAGTAAAACATGGAACCATTAGTTCACTCATAGAGAATGCCCACATCACTAACAAGACTCCAGCTGTGTTTCACAGACTTTCACTTATCCTCAGAGCCAAAAGATCAGCTGAGCAACAAGAGGAGGAGTTAGAAATACTCGGTCCCAAACAAGAGGCGGTTATAATCAAGATGATTCACCCCCCCTATATGCAGTTCTTGTATCAAATGATGAGATGGGTTTAAGTGATCGGGATATGTAAGTGATGGGGATTTACAGATTAGGGGAATCTCTAAATACACTGGATCCATTTTTTAGTCTGTACCAGAAACACCCCCTGTTAAGTTTATGAACAACCGACCGGTGACCTGAGCACAATTATTGAAAATGATAGTTAGACACAGGCTACTAACCCACAAGTGCAGCTTTGTACGTGCAAACTCTATGAACAAAATTTCCTAGCAGACAGTGGCGACATTGCAGATATGTCCAGTCACCAAAGTTACTTATGTTCTAAATAACAGTGAGATTTAAAGTGATGGAGAAAATATGGAGACGTTCCTTTATAGTGTGTGAAATATGTGGTGCTTGAAGCATCTAGGTATTTAAATTTATGAAAGAAAGTGGTTTCCTGAAAGAGTTAATTGGAGTAAACATGTTACGGTGGGTGAAAACAATGTTTAGGGATATGGTACAATTATTAGAAAACATTAACTGGGCTTAGATGACATTTAACATCAAAGAAAGATAGTATGGTTAGGAAAATAGAGTGGGAAAGATTGGATTTATTTTACCTCAGTGTGTTAGAATTAACTATAGATAATGCGTCCCGAGATCTCTCTCTCTCTCTCCGCCTGTCAGAACGCTACGACCCCAACTTCCAAGCAGACAAAAGACCTCACCACGGAAGACTCCTCCTCCTCCGTCGAACAGACAGAGAAGCAGAGCTGAACCATCTCCACCTGAGGCATCCAGAACTACAGGTGACATAAAAAGGCACACTCTCATCGGTCCCCCACAGGACATGAAGTTCCAAGCTGAGCCACAAGATTTGGACACAAGAGCAGAGTGTGGGACATGAGAGCAGAATACGCCCTCCATGCAACCAGTAGAGACTGTAAAGGAAGAGATGAAATGCAAAGCAGATGGGACACTGAAAAGAGTTACAGCGGAAGGATCCAAGAGCGGATGGACTGAGGAGAAGGTGGACGGAGAAGAGGACAGGACGGAGGAGTTGGCATGGTCCGGCAGAACGTGAGGGGGGTCGTGGCTTGACAACCAGAGGGGGAGAGAAGGAAAACGGGAGTGAGTGAGTTTACACATAAACACACTTATTCACCAACGAGAAATACGTAAAGAAAAAGGTTTATTAGCCATGAATTAATCAATTGGTGAATTTATAAAGTAAGAAAGAGGAAACTATTAAATAACCCTAAAAACACACTGAGGGTAGAACATATTATTCAATCTTTTCATCATATGAACAAATTATTCTTTAAGAGTTTTTTTTATTCATGTGTGAATTTGGGTAAGATTTAATTTGTTACAGTATAGACCTACAGTTTAAAGGGATGGTTTTAGTAACCACTCTATAAAAGCAGACAAATCTTTATTTGTATGGAAAATGTTAAAGGTAGAGCTAGTACCAAGCCAAAGATAGTATTCCAATCTAGAGTATTGATTTCTCCATTGTAGCATGGTTATTACCTCAGGAGGGAAGATTAAGGTGGAAATAACAGTTGTTTTTGTCCAAGATGTAGAGTTTTAAAAAGACAAAAGAGAGATTGCACATTTTAATTTAAAAAAAACTAATATAATTGGGAGTAATACATGCGGGGCCTTGGATCACTCATTGTGATGGTGCATATTTTACAACAAATATCGTTCAGGGAGAAGGGGTCGCTCGATCCACCCTGCAGATGTTTTAAATCTTACTTGCAGCTTCAGAGGGAGCGCACGGCACCAGAGTATGAGTTTTAAAAGACAAGCGCCACCAGCTCCTAAAGGTCATCCATTCAATCAGTGATGACCTGACTTTTAGAGATGTTATTTAAAGGAGAAACATATCTGCCATAGGTGTAAATTCCTGAATTGAACTGCAAACCATTAATGAAATGACTTCTGTTTTAAAGTTCTTGTTAAAGGAGGGAGTAATTATCACATGCTCTAGCACCCAAGGTTCCACACACTGTTAAAGGGGTTAGCATAGGTATTTAAGTAGACCATAATTGAAAATAAATTAGTATAATGCGTTATTAATATTCTACTGGTTCTCACACCATTTCAGGGACTCTATCACTGCATTAGAACAGACCACCCAAAGTTACTGAGTAGGAACTTTTAAGTGATGAAACTCTACAACTGTTGTAACTGACCAAAATCTTCTCCCAGAAATGACTGTCTAGCATGCCGTACCCCAGAGTAGAACGTACCGATTGATCACGACGGCCCCTTCTAGAGAACATATTACTTTCATACCTTAAATGGTATGAAAGGAGGGAGGGTAAATTTCTCATGAGGAGATAATTACAAATGCTAGCAGAACAAGACGACCAACCCCCGTATTCAGATGTTGATGACAATGATGAGTTAGTTTAAATGATATGGATGTTCGGAGATGAGATTGATCAATGAATGTCCAGCTGATGTGATTCTTTACATTATGAAATCATGTGAAGAAGTGAGCAAAATAAAATGCTAAAATGGAGTGAATCCATTTCAATTTACTTTACACTATAACAAGATAGTTTATTTTTATTTTTCAATTTACTTTGCCAATCCAAGATATTTTATTTTATTCTTTATTACTTTATACTATTCTAATATGGTGGATCTCATGTTGTAAAAATCATTGCTATTCTAAAATGGTTTGTTTCTTTTCACTTTGTAAAAACAAGTGCCTTAACACTGAGCGTGGTATGAGAACGGTTTCTGTGAAAGGAGGGACGAAGAAATGTTCTGATACCAAGCCATTGCTGCTATTTTGAAGAATGATATTGAATGTAAACACTAGAAGTTATGCACAAGGGAAAACTTTTATGTTTGAACACAGACAATAATTTATTTTGTATTTTTGTAAAGCCGGCTGTAAAACCATTCCATTTGATTGTATGTTTGTTAATATGAGATATGTAATATGCAAATTTCAGATGAAGAACTCATTGATTTCAGTATTATACACACCTTTTAGGTGTGTAAGGAGGGACTGTTAGAAATTAAAATCAATGTTTTAATGGGGAAATGTAGTTTAAACATGCCGTCAGTTTTAATGCTCTTTTATACTGAAAAACCAGAATTTCTTGTGCACAAGCAGTTAAGCTTTTATTCTGAAAATCCTTCATCTACGGTTAGCATTTAGCATGTGGCTAATATACGATTTCCTGAAGAGGTGAATTTAGTAGCGAAATGAGAGAGTGGTGCAAACCGAAGCCTACTGACTTAACACTACAACTATAGATGTCGAGATACTACCATGCTGAATATTAAATGAAGGTACAGTTTATTTGAATACATTATTGTTTACAGACGAGAGTAGCATGTGACAACATCTGGAATGACCGGAAACCAAACGAGCCGAGAAGTATTGTTTAGAGTATTGATTACAGCGTTTAGAATGTGTTAAATGAAAAGTGATGAAAGAGAATATGAGGAGAAACGGCGTGTTAAGCATATATTGAATGTGAAAAGAACCTATCCTCTGTTTAAATGCAATAACGGACATTGGAGACGAGGTGAGCCGGCTGGCGGGGAGGAGCCAGCAGAGGATATATAAACAGCACCGGAGGAGAGATCCATGCTCTTCTCTTCCCTATCGAGGAGAGCCAGATCACAGCTGTTTGGCTGACTGAACAATATCATGCTTGTGTCCAACCCGCGCCTTTTTAAATTAAAGTACCCAATTGAACTTTCACAGAGACTCCATTTAGTCTCCTATTTTAAAGCTTCTCTCCTGGACGGGAGAATAACGAACACAGTTAACAATCTGGTGAGTTCCCTGACGTGATCTCGCTGACCGAGGAGAGAAAACCAACCGGCTGTTTCCTGGAGACGCTTGCAGCCATTCGACACACAAGAGCTCAAATCAATCGGTAAGAAGATGCCTGTTATGACAAAGATTCTTCACTAGTTAAACTAGGCAAAGTTAGATTTGTGTGTTTGATGGCAGCCGGCTGATCCTGAAAATAGCTGTGCATTTTAATGTTAAAACAACCCAAATTGATAAAATAATCACTCTAAAACCACGAGGCGTTGTTTTGTCACAAGCAGGGTGAGTTCACACTTTCTTTTGTTCCATTAACCCTGCATGCTATTAACCACGTGTGGGTGTTGAATTTTAAATATATAGTGTGTGGACATTGTACTTCGGATAGGTGCCTTGCTGCTTTCACATGGGTGTCTCTTGTTACGTTAATAGTTATTTAGCCTATGACGTAAGGGTATCCCATTTGACGATTTTTTGTTAAGATCTGGAGACATAGCGAATCGGTTAAGGGCCGAGTAAGTGAAAACCAGCGGGGCATAGTGAATCAACTCAGGGTTAAGACCGAAGTCAGTGCTTTAAAGAAAGTCCTTTTCAAGAAAGGCTTGGTTAAGGTCTAAGCCAGGGGTGTCCAAACTACGGCCCGCGGGCCAACTGCGGCCCGCCAACCATTTTTAATTGGCCCGTTTCAAAGTCTAAAAGTATAATGGACTATGGCCCACACATAATATTTGCGTTTAACTGTATTGTACTTCTTAGTTTCAACACTAGATGGAGCTACTGTCTTTAACAAGGCAGCGTCCCTACAAAGCAAGCAATCAAAGAAAAAATTTGCTCAGGGTCACCAGAAATGGCGGAACCAAAAAGACGCAAGATCGCAAGTGAGTGCAGAAAATTTCAGACTCGGTGGAAAAATGAATATTTTTTCATAGAAACCAAGGGGAAGTGTGTGTGTTTGATTTGCAATGAAACGGTTGCCGTTATGAAAGAGTACAATGTACGACGACATTACGAGACGAAACATCAGACCTTCACGTCCTACACTGGCGCCGAGCGGGAAGAGAAGGTGAAGCAAATGACAGCTAGCCTGCTAACCCAGCAACAGTTTTTTTTCCGTGCAAACAAAGCTCAAGAAAATGCTACAATAGCCAGTTATGAAGTAGCTCAACTCATTGCCCTACATGGGAAATCTTTCTCAGACGGTGACTTCATCAAACAGTGCCTCACTAAAGTCGTGGGAATAATGTGCCCGGAGAAAATGCAGGATTTTAACAACGTTAGCATGTCTAGAAATACGGTTGTGCGGCGAATTGAAGACTTGTCGGCTAACTTAAAGCAGCAAGTGTCAGATAAAGCTTGTGCTTGTGATTTTTACTCGATTGCATGTGATGAGAGTACAGATGCCACGGACACTGCACAGCTGTTAATCTTTTTGCGGGGAGTTGATGATAATTTTTGCATTACGGAGGAACTGCTTGATCTTCGGAGTCTAAAGGGGACAACAACTGGTAAGGACATTTTTGAAGCTGTGTCAGATGCAATTGACTCGATTGGACTTAAATGGGACAAGCTGTGTGGACTAACAACGGATGGGGCTCCAGCAATGACAGGCGAGCGCAAAGGAATGGCATCTATGGTATGCGCCAAGGTGCGAGAGAGCGGAGGGGAGGCTGTCAAAATGCACTGCATCATCCACCAAGAAGCCCTCTGTGCCAAGTCAGTCCAGCTTGGCGATGTGATGAACACAGTTGTGAAAACTGTCAATATAATTCGGGCACGAGGGCTCTACCACAGAGAATTTCAAGCGTTCCTCTCTGATGTCGATGCTGAATACGGGGACCTACTCTACCATTCTGATGTGCGCTGGCTTAGCCGTGGCTCTGTGCTGCAGCGGTTTTATTCCCTGAGATCAAATATCGACACGTTTTTGAAAGAAAAGGGCAGACCTCTGCATGAGCTCAGTGACCCTTTATGGTTGGCAGACCTGGCTTTTTTAGTTGATCTCACTGATCATCTCAACACCCTGAACAAGAGACTACAAGGCAAAGAGCAGCTGGTATCACAGCTGTATGCGCACATGAAAGCATTCCGTGCGAAGCTCCGTCTCTTCGAGTCACAACTGCGCAACTTCAATGTAGCGCACTTCCCCACGCTGACCGAAATCAAATGCGCGTTTCCAGATGCCCTCTCTGCTAAAATGGGAGAATATGTGTCTGTGATCACATCTCTCATTACAGAGTTCAGTCGGCGCTTTCAAGATTTTTCTGTCATTGAGAAGAAAATCACACTGTTTGCGGCTCCGTTTTCAATGGATGCAGAAGAAGTGGAAGAGAGTCTGCAATTAGAACTGATTGAAATGCAGTGTGATGATTCTCTGAAGAATCAACATCAGCTTCTCTCCCTACCTGACTTCTACCGGAGCTTGGAAAAGGCCAAGTTTCCTCTGATGAGACGCCACGCAAAACGAATGATGAGTCTGTTTGGCTCAACATACATCTGTGAGCAGACATTTTCTCTGTTAACGCTGAACAAAAGCAGATTGAGAACCAGAATGACCGACAGCCATCTCTGTGACGTCCTTCGCATCTCAACCACCAAACTTACTCCTGACCTGCCAGCTATCCTTCAGACCAAAGCGCAGCATCACTGCTCCCACTGAGTGCAACATTCTTCCCATTACTGGTGAGTTAAAAATATACACACAGTTTTCATGTGTTAATAAGCCCAAATACTTAATAAATTCAGTCAATTAAAGTTGAATTTTTTAACAAACATTAGTTGATGTGTTAACAAGCCCAATTATTTATTTATTTGTAAAAAACAAAATTAAAATCTACTAATGGAGAGCTGTGATGGAGGCTTTTTTTCTTCAAACATGTTCAATTATCAAACGTAATTTATCTGCATTTGATTGATTTTACCAATATTAGTGCATTAGAAGTGAGGCAGTATACTTCACGTCTAGTGAGTGGCCCAGTCCTTCGTATATTTTTCTGTATGTGGCCCTCAGGAAAAAAAGTTTGGACACCCCTGGTCTAAGCCTTTATCAGTGGTTAAAACTGTTCTGTTTAAAAAAAGATATTGCGGGTGGGTTACGGTAATCGGAATTACAGCAGCAGTGCAGTAATAAGACGACGGTCTATTATCAGTGGCTGATAGGTCTCCATATTAGTCCCAGTTTGGCGTGTCCAAATAGCAACAGTTAACCATAGTCGACTATAAAGTCAAATATTACGTGAACAGGTTTATAGCTAGTGCGTAAGGGTTCCTAACTTTAAGTGATGATATCAATAAGATAAAGCCCATAGTCGACTATAAAGTCAAATATTACGTGAACAGGTTTATAGCTAGTGCGTAAGGGTTCCTAACTTTAAGTGATGATATCAATAAGATAAAGCCCATAGTCGACTATAAAGTCAAATATTACGTGAACAGGTTTATAGCTAGTGCGTAAGGGTTCCTAACTTTAAGTGATGATATCAATAAGATAAAGCCCATTTTTTTCATAGTAAGCTAGTTAGAAATGTTGTTATTTTAAACTAAGTGTTTTTTTGGCTTGGATTTCAGGGTTTATAATACCACACCAGTGGTTTACTTTGTTACGGTTCCTTTAAAGATCACCTCGCCATTGTTTAAACTCCCACCTGAGAGCCGCATGGACAAATCTCTTTGTCTACAGGTCAGAGTGCGAAATAATCGGGTGCCATCTTGTTTACACCCCACATGTGGAAAAACAAAGACAGTGCAATCGCCATTTCGTGAAATGCAAATTCAATTTGCTCCTTTTGCTTTGAATTTGCATTTACACAGAGCATCCACCAATTAGAAGTAGCAGAGTAGAACATTTAGCAGACTATTTTTGTAATTATGAGAAGGATACAGATTACAAGTGATGTTGTTCCCCCACACAGAAAACTATTGTGTACACACAACTAGTGAGGTCAAGATGTGACGGAGCGACAGAGACTGGCCCAACATTTTCCAGCCAGTACATAGATAGACCCCGTCAGAAGACCGGGGCTGTGTTTAAAGGGGAACTTCATTTATTCTTAGCCAGAAGTGCAGTTTTTAATCAAACAATTATGTGATTTATGGAGTCAGATTACATTTTTCTCATAAGCACAATTTTATAATCGGTCTGAAGTGTCTGTTTTAAGGCATGAGCCGCAAATTAAATAACATAACACTGATGAAGAAGTTGTAGGGTTTTTACAACAGTTTCAAGAACCAGTCTTTATTTATTTATTCTTGAGTAACTTTACTGATTTATAGTGTAGCGCATAAGGCAATATCTCATTTGAGTGAGGGGCACCAGCCCTTCATGCAGGTCACCCTCTGTGAGAATAGTTCATATTTTCCCTCCAGTTTGGAGACAGATTATTTTATCATATGTTCGTTCAGCAGTGTCAACCAATCCTCTAATCCTAGAGTTATTGAGACGTATTAGCGACACCAGGGGTATTGTTTTTCGCAGCAACGATGATGCATAATACCATGACAAAAGCCATTATTGAAACAAGTAAACTATTAGAAGTGCTAATGGGAAATGTTTTGTGAATATGCATTTATGCCATCAGAAAGCTGACTGAACAATATCATGCTTGTGTCCAACCCGCGCCTTTTTAAATTAAAGTACCCAATTGAACTTTCACAGAGACTCCATTTAGTCTCCTATTTTAAAGCTTCTCTCCTGGACGGGAGAATAATGAACACAGTTAACAAGTCCTTAAGCAGTATCCCCCAGTGCAAAAGTGGGCCAGTTCATTGAATTGATAGGTAAAGTTTGTATTTATGGTTAGTTTATTTTCGCAGGTTTGTGTGTTGTTGTTTTATCAGTAGCTTTCCAACCTGGCTAACGTTAGCTTCCATTGGCACAGTGTTTTACCCCCAAACACTGCGGTCAATACAGCTATAATAGTATCATATCGACTAATATATATTCGATAGGCTTCGTTGACATTTTAAGGTGTGTGTGTTATGTTGTGGTTACATTTGGATTAAAAGTAG
Source organism: Notothenia rossii (assembly GCF_949606895.1). Classification (NCBI taxonomy): domain Eukaryota; kingdom Metazoa; phylum Chordata; class Actinopteri; order Perciformes; family Nototheniidae; genus Notothenia; species Notothenia rossii. The sequence continues at coordinate 44,627,903 of NC_136907.1, read as the reverse complement.
TATTGTAAAAGGCCGCGGGCTAACGCTAGCTTCCCGTTAGCTTCCAATGGCACAGTGTTTTCCTGCTCAAACACTGCAGTAAATTCAGCTATAATAGTATCATATCGACTAATATATATCCGACAGGCTTCATTGACATTTGAAGGTGTGTGTGTTGTGGTTACAGTTGGATTCAAAGTAGTATTGTTATTAACATAGCTTCAACGTGCTTTGCGCAGCACCTGTGGGAAGCTTCTGTTGTGAATTTCTATAGTGTGATCCGGTCTAGAGCCCGCCTACTGTATCCGATCATTTGCACGCACACACATATGCAAGAAACGTTTCCGCATCCGGAAATCAACTAGCTGTCTAATCTTCACGCTTTATTGACTTGAGTTTAGTTTGCCTATTGATTCTGTCTATCCTTCACCTGGCAAATTCAGTCTACTCAACATGTTGGCTTGTAACATTTGTGGTTTTAACTGTCGGTCTTCGACCGATTACCTGAAACACTGCAGATCACAAAGAAATATTAGTAATGTGTTTTTTTTATGTGGCCATAAGGACTGTGGAAGGAAGCTTACCACATACAATAGCCTTGCTGTGCATATGGCACGGACACACTCAGACAGGAGCAGACAAACTTGGAACCGTAGTGTGTCTGTACAGTTGAAGTGCTCATTCAATTTTTGCAGTACTGAATATGCAGATCTTAAAAGTCTTGTGTCTCATTTGAGTGGTCACATTCACGAGGGTCTGACTGTAATGTGTCCCTTTGATGGATGTTCTAAGACGTTTAATGTAAAGTCATCCTTTTCAGCGCATATCTCCAGATACCACAAAGGGTGGGATGTGACCAAGATAGTCCCTGTTCATATTTGTGAACTCGCAGAACGGTCTTTGCCAGGTGAAGGATCACATGTAGAGCCTGAGCCTAATGTTGTTGATGCAGAACACAGTGACAATTTTGGGAGTGATCAAGAGAAAGACACCTACACAGAGAGTCTTGCTCAGTTTTACTTGGGTTTGCAGGCAAAGTATTTGGTCCCAGCCTCCACAATTACAGAGATAGCAAATGAAATGAAAACTCGAAATGATATTCAATAGGGATGCACCGAATATTTGGCCACCGAAAATTATCGGCCGAAAATGATTAAAAAGGCCCTTTCGGCTTTCAGCCGAAAGGGCCTTTTTAACACGTTTTACAAATTGCAATCCGCTACTCTTTCTCTGATATTTTGAAATATCTCCAAGCGGCAGACATGTTGGCTGTGAGCCAGCCGCGAGCATGGTCGCGCACCGTGCTTGTCGCCGCGTTTTGATTACGTCATCACAACAACACGTTAGGTTACCAAACTTATAGGTGCATTTGTTGTTGTTGAAGGCCTGGCTGTTACAGTCTTTATTTAAACTATTTTGTTGTAGGCCTACTGGCCTAGATGTTTATGCAGTTTTAAAGCACCTTGGCTTTGTTCTGAATGCACTTTGTTGTAGTTATCCTACAGAGAAAAGAAAATGCACTTGACTTGGAATAAATGTACTGTATGCATTCAAAAGTGCTGAATAAATGTTTTATGGCCCCATAATAGTGATCATTATTTAAGTTAAGTTTTGCCATAATCATGTCTTTTTCCATAATCAGGTAGCTGAACAACATTGGTAAAAAATGTATACATTATTTCTATTAATCATTTTCGGCCTTTCGGCATTCGGTTTTCGGCCAACTGTTTCCTATTTTCGGTATCGGTTTCGGACAAAAATTTCCCATTCGGTGCACCCCTAATATTCAACAGGAATATACCATGGATGTGTTAGCTGGTGAACTTGAGCAATATGGTGTTCCAACAGAGACATTAACATGTCTTGGGAAGAGTGCATACGAGCAGAGCCCTATGAACAAGGCATTGTATGAAAATGGTCCTTTAACTACGCAACACAGAAGGCAGCAATATTACAAGGTGCACTATATATACAGGACTGTCTCAGAAAATTAGAATATTGTGATAAAGTTCTTTATTTTCTGTAATGCAATTAAAAAAAAAAAAATGTCATACATTCTGGATTCATTACAAATCAACTGAAATATTGCAAGCCTTTTATTATTTTAATATTGCTGATTATGGCATACAGCTTAAGAAAACTCAAAAATCCTATCTCAAAAAATTAGAATAGTTCCTCAGACCAAGTAAAAAAAAAAGATTTATAACAGCAAAACACAATCAAACATTTGAAAATGTCCATTAATGCACTCAGTACTTGGTTGGGAATCCTTTTGCACGGATTACTGCATCAATGCGGCGTGGCATGGAGGCAATCAGCCTGTGGCATTGCTGAGGTGTTATGGATGCCCAGGATGCTTCAATAGCGGCCTTTAGCTCATTAGCATTGTTGGGTCTGGTGTCTTTCAGCTTCTTCTTCACAATACCCCACATATTCTCTATGGGGTTCAGGTCAGGGGAATTTGCAGGCCAATCGAGGACAGTAATGCCATGGTCAGTACACCAGTTACTGGTGGTTTTGGCACTGTGGGCAGGTGCCAGATCATGCTGGAAAATGAATTCCTCATCTCCATTGAAGGATTATTTGAATTATTTGAAGTATTAAAGTAACGTGTTATGGCAGGAAAGTTCAATCTGGTATATTCCTTTTAATGTCACCTTATATATATTCATGTGTGTTAAATTTGAAGGGACAAAGTATCTTTTCCCTCCCCCAATGTATTGAGGTGAAGTCCTTGTGTTTAGAGAAGAGATGGGAGCAGGGGACACACTTATTTGGAGATAGTGCCGAAACTCTGGAATGTTTCCCTCGTAAAAGAAGGGTGTGCGTTACACAATCTTGTAGCAGATGTGTGTGTGTTTTCATTGCAGTAAATATATGTGCTACAGGATTACTGGTCAACTATACCTCTGTTCTTATTCTTTCATGTGTGGGTACTAAGTGGCTACAAACATTGTGGAGAAATTAGCTTAAACATCTTTTATTACTCTATATGAAATGGAAGCAGTTTTTTATGACAGGGACGAGAGAGTTGGGGGAGGGGACACATTCCGAAGAGTTTCAGCATGTCAATTATCAGGGGAATCGACTTGTTTTCAATAGATATGTGTGGTTGGTTACTTTGTATTAATAATAACAGTATGTGTAAAGGAAGCTGGAAATATACAATGTGAAACTTTTTATTTGAAGTAAAGATGTGAACAATAGCTCAAACAAATGGAGGGGCTATAGGACAAATGAGTGTGTTCTCTATATGAGGCCTGTGTGAAGTTTGACTATTTGAAAAGCATCTCTAATACTGCTTAAGAGCATAGGTAATGTGTTCCTCGTTGTTATTGATATGAAAGTAATTAACATGTATTACGTATATTTAGCCAACTATAACAACTATATCTTAAAACATACTTTTAACTTGTGTGTGGCAGCCTGAGGCGGGAAGATGGACTCAGGGACAAAGGGCCATAAAGGAGATGTGTGTGTGCTGGCTGCAAGATGTGAAATAAGATAAGGAAACTTGTTGTTGAGAGCCGGTTCGTACCAGACACCAAAAGGTGTCTGGTCTTCGTCAAACTGAAAGAGACTTTTTGTTTCCGGGTTTCTTCTGCTGTGTCGCACTGATTGGGTGCGACAGGCCATGTGTTGGTCTCTCCCAATAAGATGACCTCTGGGGGAAAGCAGGCACACACCTCCTCCTGTGTTTTAGTATGAAAGCCTGTGTTTTCCTTTGGTTCGCGCTCTTGTTTTTCACCGGCCGTTCCTGAGACCTGTCTCACACGGTGGTAGAACCTGAGCCCGGAGTACTCTGCAGAGTGCTTCGTGATTTCTTTGTATTTGTATCGTTACTGTTTATCATTAAAGCAGGATTATTGTTTAACTTGTATTCTGGTGTTTCTTAATCCCTTCCTTTTCACGAATTCACCCAGCTTATCAAACGACACGCGGAGACGAGGTTGGTTTTCAACATCCTCCAAATCTCCAACACCATAGAGCTTTTCAGCAGACGGAAGCATGTAGTGCTCTAAAATCTCTTGGTACACAGCTGCATTTACTCTGGGCTTGATGAAACACAGTGGACCAACACCAGCAGCTGACATGGCTCCCCAAACCATTGCTGACTGTGGGAACTTCACACTGGATTTCAAGCAACTTGGATTTTGCTCCTCTCCAGCCTTTCTCCAGACTCTGGCGCCTTGACTTCCAAATGAAATACAAAACTTGCTTTCGTCTGAAAAGAGGACTTTGGACCACTGTGCAACTGTCCAGTGCTTCTTTTCCTTAGCCCAAGTCAGACGCCTCTTCCGTTGTCTTGAGTTCAGAAGTGGCTTGACCATGGGAATACGGCTATTGTAGCCCATTTCCCGGACACGTCTGTGAACAGTGACTTTTGATACCTGGACTCCAGCTTCAGTCCACTGTCTTTGAAGCTCCCCCAAATTCTGGAAGCGACTCTTCTTCACAATGCTGTTAAGGCTGCGGTCATCTCTCTTGGTTGTGCAGCGTTTCCTGCCACATTTCCCCCTTCCAACAGACTTTTTGTGGATGTGCTTTGAAACTGCACTCTGTGAACAGCTTGCTCTTTGAGAAATTTCTTTTTGTGTCTTACCCTCCGGATGGAGGGTGTCAATGACGGTCCTCTGGACAGCAGTCAGATCAGCAGTCTTCCCCATACTTGTGATTTAGTTTACTGAACCAAGCTGAGTGTTTTTCAAGGCTCAGGAAACCCTTGCAGGTGTTTCGAGTTAATTAGACGATTCAAGTGATTCGTTGAACACCCTACTAGTATACTTTTTCATGATATTCTAATATTTAGAGATAGGATATTTGAGTTTTCTTAAGCTGTATGCCATAATCAGCAATATTAAAATAATAAAAGGCTTGCAATATTTCAGTTGATTTGTAATGAATCCAGAATGTATGACATTTTTGTTTTTTTAATTGCATTACAGAAAATAAAGAACTTTATCACAATATTCTAATTTTCTGAGACAGTCCTGTATGAGCTATCATCCCTGTCCCCAAAGGTCTTTTATTTTGAAACTGTACACCAGAATGTCCTGATTTTTTCTGAGTGACTACATGGGGTGTCCTGCTATCACCCTGGAGTGAGATTGATCTATGATACGGAGCCGTGACGTCATCTTCAATGAGCGCCCCAGTAAAACAACACAGCCGTTAGCTCTTAGCACTCAGAGCTCACAGCTCTTCATATCTGTTCAGAAACTAGACAAAAGTTAAACAAGTACAAACCACAGACTGCCTGTGTCATGGTGAATATAGTCGCTGGTTTATTTATGTCTGTATAGGCCGTTGTTGTGAGTGTGGACGGTCGGAGCATATATAACGTTAGCTTAGCCAAGCTCCATTTAGAAAACACGCATTTTAAAAGGGTTTTTCGCCTGCCGTCTGTCTGCAGACTTGTCAAAGCATTAATTCATGGTTTTTACTAACCGGTATCAGTATGTTGTTACTTCGGCATCATTTTGAAACGTGTATTACAATTAAATCACGGTCAAATATGTTCATCTTGTTGTAGTTGTAGCCCCCTTGCCAGCGATTCTCTCTCTAGTTTACCATACTCAGCTCGACTCAGCCTGGTTGTTCGTGGCCCTAGAACCACGATTTTATGGGGCCAGAAAAACTGTGAAAAAGTACCCCCGGGCCGGAACTAGGCCAAGTGTAAGCGCAACCAAAAACAGGCCCCGCACGGCTCGGCACGCTTAAAGCGAGCTCCGCGCTGTAGTGTGAATGCGCCATTAATGCGCGGCATGTATCGGCTGGCCGGCGACGAAAGTATGTTACTTAACAAAAAACCCTATGCATTTAATGTTATTTTGGACCATTTTTTTTACTATATGTTATTCATATAGTAATCACATTACCTGAGCCCTTGAGTTGCCAAGAGCAAAATAGTTACAGCATATATTTATTGATTTTAATGTTAACAGATCATTGATCTCTCTCTAGGTCGTCCTCAGACGAGCCCTCCATCGTTGCTTCCAGTCATCCCGGTTCTCCATACATCTGGCCAGTTCATTGGTACTTTGTGCTCCTACGTCATTCTTGAGTACGTCCACGTATGTTTGTGCGGGACGTCCTCGTGACCGATGCCCGTGTGTTGGTTCCCACAGCACCAATTTGCCGGCTGGCAGCTCTTGATGCCTTTGGCAATGTCCTGCTAGTCTCATTCTCCTGGCTGCAATTTTCTCGCTCACCCTTGGTATTCCCTCGTACAGTAGGGTGACCAGACGTCCCCGTTTTCCAGGGACAGTCCCCGTTTGTATTGACCTGTCCTCGGTTGAAACTGTCCCCGGAAATGTGCCCGTTTTTTAAAATACGTTAAAAACACTAGCAAGGTGAAATAAAACGTTTCATGTCAGGAAACACTGCGTAAACAGACTGTGGTCAAGCCAGCCCCTACTTCGAAAAACACAGTCAAGCCAGCCCGCACGTTGTATTGCGGTGCGCGAGTATCCTATGCATTACGGTAGAGGCATGTAAAAACTGCCTTCAAAATAAAAGCGTTTACTCGGTCAATAACAAATATACCTAAAAAAACACACCAAACATATATATATATATACTGGAGCTTAAATCAAGAAATATGTACTATATAATGTGATCAATAATAATTTAAAAGAAACTACGTATAACTACCACATTATAACTGAGTGAATGTAAAATGAAGGATACAGTTATGAAGACATCTGACATTTCCACTGGGTGACTAATTTCAATTGATGTTGACACCATCTCACAACACTCCTAAAATAACATTACTTTCTGAAGCACAATTTAAAATGTATGCGGTTTAAAATCTCAAATTAGATCTATTGTCCATCTATATTTTGATTTTAATGTAAACTGTCCATAATCAAAGAGTCATTCGAAGTCAATCAAATACTTATTTCACTTCAGTGTGATAGCAGGAGTATGGAAGCCCATGCATGGGCTATCGTCCTTCTGTTTTTATACAAGAATAAATAAAAAACTGTCAAATTATCAAAGACTTATTTCACTCCAGAGTGATAACATGTTAACGTTTATTTAATTTTTTATAGAATTTTATAATATGTTATAAATGTCTATTTTAACATTAATATATATATATATGTTTATAAATGAATAAATGTGTGTAGGCCTATATATATATAAAATAGTATCATTAAATAATGCTAATACTTACACCAGCTGAGATGATAAAACACCAGTAAACATGTGTGTATAAATGAATAAATGCATGTGTGAGTACATATAAGTGTGTGTTTATATATATATATATATATATGTGTTTATAAATGAATAAATGTGTGTAGGCCTATATATATATATAAAATAGTATCATTAAATAATGCTAATACTTACACCAGCTGAGATGATAAAACACCAGTAAACATCTGTGTGTATAAATGAATAAATACATGTGTGAGTACATATAAGTGTGTGTTTATATATATGTTTATAAATGAATAAATGTGTGTAGGCCTATATATATATATAAAACAGTATCATTAAATAATGCTAATACTTACACCAGCTGAGATGATAAAACACCAGTAAGACAAAAAACAACTATTCCTTTTTGTTTTGTTTAATGTATACCACGTTTATCGAGGCCCTTTTTGTTTTGTTTTATGTATACATGTCACACTGTGGGAAACGATATTTCTGGATGTATAACACATGTAGAATTTTTGACAATAAAGCTGAATTTCACTTTTACGTGCTTGCATATTTTAACAAAGCTTTTCATTTTAGCCACACTGAATTGAACTAGAAGTCATGGCTGTGTCAATTACCAGTCTGATATCGTTTTACAAAGATGACAAGAAGAGTGTAGATAGAGGAGAGAACCACTACAAGTCAGGACGCGTAACCGTGCAGCCTAGATGAAGGTGTGCTCACCGGTGTTGTCAGGGCTAGCATGAGGGACAAGGTTTATAGTGTCGGTGAGTAGTACCGTTAACCTAGAGTTCATTTATTCACATTAATTCCCATCAACAAATCAATTGTATGTGTCACATGAAATCTTTATTAGGCAAGGCAAGGCAAGTTTATTTATATAGCACTTTTCAACACAAGGCAATTCAAAGTGCTTTACAAAAAATGAAAGACATTAAAAAAATAGCATTTAAAATCAGTCATTAAAAAGAAAAGCTAATAAAATAAACATTAAAAGAAAAAATACATGGATAAAAGTTACAGTGCAGTCTAAGATATGAATAGTTCAATTAAAAGCAGCGACAAAAAGAAAAGTCTTCAACCTGGATTTAAAAGTAGTAAGAGTTGCAGCGGACCTGCAGGTTTCTGGGAGATTGTTCCAGATATTTGGAGCAAAATAACTGAACGCTGCTTCTCCATGTTTAGTTCTGACTCTGGGGACAGAAAGCTGACCCGTCCCTGAAGACCTGAGAGATTTGGATGGTTCATAATTTAGCAGGAGGTCAGAAATGCATTTTGGTCCTAAACCATTCAGTGCTTTATAAACAGCAGCAGTATTTTGAAATCTATTCTTTGACACACAGGAAGCGAGTTTAAAGACTTCAGAACTGGAGCGATGTGATCCACTTTCTTAGTGTTGGAAGATTTTTTAGTGAGACCTGTGAAGACACCATTGCAGTAGTCCAGTCTACTGAAGATAAAAGCATGGGCACGTTTTTCCAAATCCTGCTGTGACATTAGTATTTTAATCCTAAATATGTTCTTTAGGTGATAGTAAGCTGATTTAGTAACTGTTTTAATGTGACTGTTGAAACCAATAACTCATTTAACCCGCTGACAAGAGAGCCCACCTCCGAAGATCGTGACTGGCTGAGGGACAGACTCGGGGGCAGGTTTTCAGGAATTCCTTGGCTTCTCTCCCCCGAGCCAGAAGAGGAACACTCCAGTTTGGAAACACTTGCTGTTCCTGAAATGATCAAATCTGTTGGGCATCAGGGACCTGAGGCAATTGTGGCAAGCATGGCATCGTCTGAAGAGCAACAGAGGGCAATTCAGGTGGCTACCACTGGTCAGCGAACCAACCCGAACTGGCATTTGTTCAGGAAAGGAAGGTTGACTGCCAGCAACTTTGGAGCTCTCCTGAGGTCAAAGCGTGTGACTGCTTCCTTTATTGCCAGGGTGCTAGGGCAACAACAGGCCCTTGATGGTGTTTTGTCTGTACAGTGGGGGACTATGAATGAATGTGAGGGCGTCAGGGCATTCACCACTGCAACCCAGATGCAGATCCATGAGTCAGATTTGTGGCTCTCCCTATCAGGATTGTTGGGGGCATCTCCAGATGGTCTGGTAGGGTCTTCCGCTGTGCTGGAGGTAAAGTGTCCCTACGGAGCCAGGGAAATGACAATTAGTGAAGCATTGCAAATCGAGGGCTTCTGTGTCAGTAAGGAAGGAGAAACATTCAGCCTGCGTGAGGAACATCCTTACTGGCACCAAGTGCAAGGTCAGCTTCACCTCACTGCAAGGAAGAAGAAATAAAAAAATTGTGAATTGTTTTTAATTTACATTTACTCGCCTTTGCGATGTTGTGGTTGTTAGAGTGTTAGGTTTCCTGTCAGCTCGTCTGTTGGGAAGATATAAAATATTAGTTTCATGGGAGTCACACCGTCACATATACTGTAAGAGCCTTAAGACATACAGTACATAGGCTAAAACAAAACATCTAAAGATATAACCTTGCACTTTGATAAGTCTCGTGAACATTTTCACTATTTTGACATTTTTATAGATCAAAATTGAACTAAAGAAATAAATGGTAGCTTAATCCATATTGAAAATAGGTGTCAGCTGCTACACTAATTATAATAGTTATATTTCTTAATTAATTAAGATAAGATATTACTGTATTGATCCCAATTTGGGAAATGTTTGTGTTGCAGCAGCATAACAAGAAAAACAAAATATAAGTTATTATATATACAAAAGTATGTGAGGGATGGAATATTAAATTGAATATAAATGTAAAAATGAAAATCCAAGAGAAGCTATGGAGCAGAGAGTTCTCTGCCAGCCAGAGGTGATTTGTTATTAGTTCAATATGTCAAACTGATTTCCCTGACTACAATCTTTAGTTACATGGTGAAGCGTTATGCTGCTTGTACTAATTAGACTTATCATATAAGCCACACAGGTTTTAATAGGATGTATTCATTATCTTTACTTATGTTGCGGTCTTTTCAGCAGCGCCATCTCTAAAACGGCGATACAGTCACTACCCATCATTTACATTTCACCGTGACATGGACAAAAATGTAACGTCAGCTTAACTCATGGCACGAATCCAGACTCTCCTTTGGAAAACATTGGCCGGGAAACGATAGAACAAGCACGTTTCATGCGAAGACCTGTGGCTGCAACCCGGAGCAAAGCAACAAACCATTGCGTAGCTAACTAGTAGCGCTAGCTTTAGCTAACGTTAGCTAACGAAACGAACTGCCGAGTAAAATTGGAAAACACTGCTAATTAATTATTCTATCATTTGTAAAACTACTGTGTTAAAAACGACAATTTCAAAAATACAGATTCTAATGGTCAGATATAGATATACAGATACTAAAGATAGGCAGGTACTTGCTTTCAAGCAGAACACAGGGGAAAACAAACTTAGCGGGAGTTTTTACGTGTTAGATTACATTACATTACATTGCATTTAGCTGACGCTTTTATCCAAAGCGACTTACAATAAGTGCATTCGACCAGGAAGATACAACCTTTAAGAAAACAGAATCATATAAGTACATCAGGTTTCATAGAGCCAAACATTTCAAGTGCTACTCAACTGGCATTTAGAAAGCCAGCCCTTTATTAGTATATAAGTGCCAGTGTTTCCCACAGATCTGAAATATACTTGGGGGGGAAGGTGCCAGGGGGGGGGGCTGCGAGCGGACCGCGGGGCGGGCTTTGTGACGTGCAACACATGTGACAAACAACAAGTTTTAACAACATGTTTATTCATTAACTTTACATTACTGTATGGCAATATTCATTTTGTACAAAGATGGCACTGTTTGTCAGAGCACTTAATCCGTCTGGGTTTGTTGAAGAACAGCTCCAACGCCTGTGTGTATGGGAATGCCTCTGGTGCTGGTCCACTGACTGCTATCCGCATACATGCAGCCAGGTGCTCACCTTTCAGTCGGTTTCTCATGTCAGTTTTCACCTGTAAAACAGACAGTTTGTTTTAAATGAACTATACAGAATGACATGCAACAGGGAATGACACTTACCCTGTTCATCGTAGAAAAATCCCTCTCGCAGTTTACACTGGAGACAGGGATGACCAACCCCGCTGAAGAGAGAAGGCTGAGGTTTGGGTATATTTCTGCCCATTCGTCCTTCTCACTGGCCAGGAGCTGCATGATCTCAGCTTGTGTCTTGTCCTTCAGAGATTAGCCAAGGCAGGGCAAATGAGTATACAGTATAATTGAAACATTTACAGATGTCAAAACAAGCAATTCTAACCGTCAAGTTCATATTAATTTAAGTATTTACCAACCTTAAATGTTCCTTCAAGAACATGCTGCTTGTAGGAGGTCCACTCTTGGATAACTGTGGCATCCTGCCCTGGGATGAATTTGTTGGCAAGGGTCTGCAACATTGAAATGTTGGTTACATCATTGGAGGTAACTGCCTTTGGACCCAGGACACTGAAGGCCCCCAGCACTTCAATATGCTGGAACCTGCTCTCAATGTTGCTCTCCAGGCTGCAGATGTAAGGTTTGAGGACCTGGAATGATATTATACATTTTTCAGTTCAAGGAAAATAAATATTGGAATGTAAAAGTAAGAAGGGATGTATTTACATCTCTGACAAATCTGGCCCACATATCTTCCCGGGGCCGCTCCAGAATTCCGTGTCCCCTCCTGATCCTCTCCTCCTCTCCGGCAATGCTAAACGCCCCAAGTCCACCTGGGTTGTCCAAGTCTTGGTGTAGGCGAGCAAGGAACGTTCCGGGGAGTGGGGTCTCGCCTGCCTCCAGAATTCTCTTCAGAGTAACAAGTGTGACTGGCACCTAAATGTGGAAAAAGACAACAATATAATAGGATGGATAATGCAAATAACTGGGAGCATCAAATGCATTTCTTTGTAATCTACCTGCTCCTTTATGTGGAGAAAGTTCACATCAGCTCTCTGAAACACCTTGGACAGCATTGCAATGTGGGGCAGCACATCTGCCTGAAGGTAGAGGGCAGCCACAAAGCGGTATGTGGCACAGAAGGTGTATAGACCTTTGGCCACTGGGCACTTCCTTGTGCTCGCTTCTTCCGCCAGAGCAGCCAGCACAGCTGGAAGGTTCCTCTGGAGGTTTTGAACGGCTAGGTGCTGCGATAGCCACCTTGTATCTTTCACCTCCTAACAACAAGTAGAAACACTGGTTAGTAAAATATATGTAAATAATATGACACCACAATAGTATTATGAAAATAGGTGAAAACACACCTTGACTTTCAAGTCGTTCAGACCAAGAGTGGTAGCGGCAGCACTCAGTGTGGCTGACCTATTTGCACTATTTCGGAAGAATAGGTGCAGTTCCTGCAGGTGGTTCCTGAAGTTTGCCATATACCTGACAGCATTTGAGGCATCTTTGCATGCCAGTGCCAGTCTGTGAGCAGCACACGCTACAGAAACCAGCTTTGGAAAACTGTCTGTGAGCTGCTTTGCCACTCCATTCAGACGGCCTAAGTTTAAGAATTAAATGCAGTGTTGAGGGCGTCATTTTGTTTCCTTTAATAACAGCTGACAATTCAAATTTCACACAATCCATTAGATTTAACAATAAACTCCATACCCGTCATCACTGCTGCACCGTCTGTCCCGAGTCCGTAGAGCCTGTCTACCGGGAGATCCTTCTTCTGTAGTACACTCTTGATGGCAGCAACAATGCTGTCAGCTTTCCCATCTTCCAGAGTTACCAGGTCAAGGAAGTGGTTGAAAACATAACCCTCTTTATCCAGGTGTCTAAAATAAAAATGTATAGGTTTTCACACATATTAATAAATATTAAGTTTAACTAGGCCTTTATTTAAATGCACATCATTCCTTTAAAAAATACCCCACCTAACATGTAAATCCAGCTGGCGGTTTACAGATACATCTGTGGTTTCATCAACCTCTAGGCTGATTGCTTGAGATGACCTTATCTCTTCCAAAATAGGCGACTCTACTATCTCTGCAAGGATCTCCAGCATTTCATCCACTATTCTGTGTGATTGATAATTGTTTCTTTGATCCACCTGAGAAAAAGAGATCATTTAACATTTAGCTGGTTAAAGTTCTTAGTTTCACAAGCATCATTTTGTACTAGGTTTACCTTCAGCTTTTCAAAGTAATCACAACCCAAAAGCTGAGCTAAACTTAAGAGCTTAGGGTAGTTGGTTTGGTGAGCAATCTCGTTCTTTACTAGCCAGTAAAGGCATTTGAGTCCACCTATGACGGCCTCATGCTCCATAATAACTGTGGGCTCAAAAGCCTGCATCACTGAGTAGCCTAGACCAAGGGCAAAGACATAATTCATTATATGAGCCAAACATGGTTGATAGGTTGCAGAAATTAGCTTTACATAAAAAAATGATATACCTGATGCAAGTGAGACCTGATGCTTTACACTATATTGATGAGGCTCTGAGGAGATGTGGCGCTCGATATAATCCTTGCGGAAAACAAGAATCCCAACTTCTATGAAAGCCCGTTTTAAGGGGCCTTTCTTTATTGGAGGCTTGTGTAGCCTGCAGATTCGGCAAAACATTCCTTTTTAAAAAGAAAAACGTGTTAATTCTTACAAAAAATAAGTTTTATTACAAATATGAACTTGCAAATGCCATTCATACCATGCTGGGTGAGGTAGAGCCAATTCTTGAACTGTGGCATTTTGAGCCAATCAGGGTTCCATCCTGAGTGGCGATGCTTGGAATCTGAAAATAATGCATTGTTATTACTGCATTTAAATGGTAGAGTTCTCCTTGCTATTATACTATGTTTGTGTCTGTGTCTGTGATGCTTGGAACTGTGCTGCTTGTTCACCTGCACCTGCTTGTACCACACTGGGACCTGCTGCTGCTTGTATCACACTGGGACCTGCACCTGCTTCTACACTGGGACCTGCTGCTGCTTCTACCACACTGGGACCTGCTGCCTCTCCCTCAGTACTCTGACTAGTTGTGCCAGCATCTTCACTGACCACCGGCTAGAATTGAAAACAAGCTTGAATCTAGTTTGGTCTCTGCATTGCAACTCACTGTTGACTGCAATTGTATAATTTCAGGTCAAACGAACCGACATATATCATTATTGAGACTTATGCATTTATTATTGCCATTGCAAGCAAAATGCTAACATTGGCTAAGTTACCTGTGGTCTCTCCTCCTCTCCTCGTCTCTCCTCCTCATCCTCACGCCGTATTCTCTTAAAATATTTTTGAATACTCATATCTGAGGAGTAATGCAGGGGAAATTAACAGTCTAACCTTAGCTAAAGTTAATCTGTGTCCTTCTAACTGGCATAGCCCGAAGAGAAAACGAATTATAATCTTTTTTATATTTAATTTAGCACACGTAACTTGCACGCAGCAAAGTTGGCCTGATTACGTTAAATACACTCTTAGTTGCCACTAACTTCAAATAATTCGAATCTCCTACCAAAGTCAGAAAACAACAACACAATAAGGAGAAAATAGTTACTTTACCTTAGTGTCCGCGTCTTCTAAATTAACGTCGTCTTCTCCGTTTCTCGTTTCCCTCCACGCGATGGCAGCACGAACAGGAGGTGTCGAGCGAGGGATCATACACTAGTTAATCGATCGCAGAGCGAACAGGGGGGGATTATTGTCCCCTAGTTAATCAACCGCAGAGCGAACAGGCACAGGAGGCGTAGAGCGAGGGCTCATTGTCCATTAGTTAATCACTCGCAGATGGCGTCGCTCGCGGACGGATAAAAAAAATTAAAAAAGGTCCGAAATATACTTGGGCGGGCCTTAATATACCTGGGCGGCCCGCCCAAGTATTAACATTGTGTGGGAAACACTGAGTGCTTTGTTAGTAATTCTATCGCTCGAAGTGGAGTCTAAAGAGATGAGTTTTCAGTTTGCGTCGGAAGATGTGTAAGCTATCTGCTGTCCTGATTTCAATGGGGAGCTCATTCCACCATTTTGGAGCCAGGATAGCAAACCCACGTGTTTTTGCTGACGGGAACTTGGGTCCCCCTCGCAGTGCGGGTGCAGCGAGCTGTTTGGCTGATGCAGAGCGGAGTGCACGTGCTGGGGTGTACGGTTTAACCATGTCCTGGATGTAGGAAGGGCCAGATCCATTCACAGCATGGTACGCAAGTACCAGTGTCTTGAAGTGGATTCTAGCAGTTACTGGAAGCCAGTGAAGGGAGCGGAGGAGCGGTGTGGTGTGGGAGAATTTGGGAAGGTTGAAGACCAGACGAGACGTACAACGGCCTCGACAATTTCTGTACTCCTATTCAGCCATTCGGTAACAACCATCGTTTTTCAGACACGTAAACTCTTCAAAGATCCCCAGTGGGGTCACTGCTGATGTATTTAATGTCGTAGAACAAAACGGGACTTATCGCTTAAATTTGTGTCAACCACAGACCTTATTTCGAGCTATTTTCCAAAACCCTATGGAAAAAATGCATTGCTTTTTGAGGAAGGAACCGGAAGTGCTAAAAATGCTAACTTACTTCCTGGTTTTACGACACGTCACTGCGGTTCTCTATTAAGAACAGTGTATGGAAAAAGTGATGTGTGTGAGAACAAAACAAAGCATACATCAGGCTGAGGTTAATGATTGCATCATGCATCAGGGCTGAGAGGAAGGATAAACATAAAGGGTATCTTGGCAGCAAGAGTCAGAGTAAGAAGGCAAAGAAGACCCAACAGACCTCTGCACCGAAGTTCATAACATCTAGGCCACTGCCAAATACCTTACTCGTTGCCATCGATGTACTTGGCATCTCCATTCACGGTCCACCGTCAGCCGCCTCCAGCCTCCTCTTCTTTCAGCAGTCATCACCTGCAGCCGTTGCCAGCACCAGCCTCCTTCAGCAGCAGCAGCCTCCGCCAGCAGCAGCAGCAACAGCCATGGCTGACATATGAGGCTGAATAAAAAAAAGTGCTTATTATTTTTTTTAAGTGTTTATTTTGTTAAAAATACACATTTTGGATGCATGACCATGTTTTAGGCTCATCCTTCATTCACTGCTTCTTCTTCTTATTGTGTCCACAAGGCAGTCAGTTACAGGGCTTGGTTAGATGTGGTTCAGCCACAGCTGAACACATTGCTATCCCTTCTCATTAAACTCTTCCAAGTCCGATGTTGTGCAGGGTTGCTCCAGCAGGGGGCATATCAGGAGGTGTTGCATGGTTTGTGGTTCAATGCCGCAGTCACACACAAGGTCCCCGTCATTTAGGTATCCCCATTTGGCGAGAGTGGCTTTTGCACGTCCAACACCAGATCTTATTCTGTTTAGACATTTCCACACTGCGTAGTTGGTGTCTGCTCCAGGGGGCAGTGCCTCGCTCGCCTTTAGCTCCATTGTTGTTGCTGCTGTAGAGTAGCCTGTTCAGTCGGCTATTCTTTTTTTAATACTGAATAATACCTTTGAAGAACAATCATTAAACTAGTGTGTATATTAAAATACAAAGGAATCTATCCTAGCATTCCATCAAGCATTAAAAAGTAGCGCTAGGCTAGTTGTACAGTACAGATGAGTTAACACGGAACAGTACAAAAAAAACAAAGTACAGTCAACATGTCACATAATGAAATGTTAGTATATCCCAAAATTCAATTAAATATTAAATGAAATATTTATCACAAACGCCACCTCATTTCTACTAGTGCTAGCAGTTAAGTCATATCATACAGAAAAAGCCGACTAAGGATGGCTGACACGGTCAGGTTTAGCAGATAAAAGCCAAAATAACAACAAAAAAACATAATCAATCTAAATCCTGCTTGTTAGTTACCCAGCATCATTGATATATAAGCTGCTAGCGATTCATTACTGAAATCTTACCTTCAAAGCTGACGAAGTCGCGCTAGCTAACTAGCAGGCAATGCTAGCAAAATTGGTTGTAACAACCAAGATAAAAAAATAGAGAATTACGCTGGGCATATACAAATGAAGACCAGTATGCATCATAAAGGGCCTCTGACACAATATAGACAGTTGACAATTCAAAAGAGTTCGATATTTCAGCAACTTACCTCTGGAACTAATCGACGCCCCGTAATGTGAATGAGGTCCAACGCCCAAATGACAATATTTGGAACTATTTCGATGTCCATACCCCGGAAGTAGGCGCCGCCATCTTTTACAACGGAGGTCTATGGGAGTGTCCTAACTCTTATATCTCTATAGAGGTTTCTCAATACTCAAATTTCCCCTCCTCGATTCCTCGACTCCTCGGTCCTCCGGTAGTGACCCAGAAATGAATTTCAGCGCGCCATGTTGAAGGACATCTCCTTTCTCTAAATGCACTTCGAGGACCGAGCATCGAGCGTCGAGGAGGCTCTCTGGAGGAGCTATAATCGAGGACACACTGATGGGTCCTCCACGGCTCCTCCACGGATGCATTTCCGGGAACGGTGGAGGCGTGACGCACGGCCGGACTTATCTCAGCCAATGACAGCTCTACATGCATCCCCTGGATATTATTTTAGTAACTGCTTTCATCGCGACCCAATGTTTACAGGGAGAACAGCTGTGAGGTCCGTGCAGAAAGCAGAGCAGTGTGTAAAATATATATCACTCAGTATAACAGCCAGGCGTACTCTCTTTAGGCCTATTTGCTTTAGTTTAGTAGAACTACAAACAAAGAGTCGATATCTTTCTAAGACTCTTTAGTGCTTCACATAATAAAATTCACCATGGCTGTAGCCTGCTTTAGGAGCTGTAGGTGTGTGTGGTACAGTGTGTAGGTGTGTTTGGTACAGTGTGTAGGTGTGTGCGTGTTACAGTGTGTAGGTGTGTGTGTTGTACAGTGCGTAGATGCGCCGGACAGACGGGTCTCAGTTGGTTTGGTATCATATGCTTACTTTAAATACTTGTAAATAAAACTTTTGGTCCGTAATTTCAATTCCCCATTTCAGCGACCAGAGAGAGAGGGGGGGATATATCCAGTCTCTGATTGTGTTACGTTATTATGAGAGTGCTCTCATACTTGTTTGATTCTGAAATTGTATATATTTATATAAATATATGTGTGTGTATATGTCCGCATCTGTAGCCTGTTATTGTCTCATTATACCGCACTGTGAATGAATTAAAGTAAATAAGTCGTCATGAACACATCTGTCCATGAGACAGAAGGCTGCTGTGCCTCCTCCTGTCATCATCGATGGACGTCTCTTTAAAATAAACCATAGTGTTGGTGATCTACAGTGTTGTCATTCTTCTTTGAACAGCAAGACCGCTAACACCCTATTTCAACAATCACACTCCCTGTAATTGACATAATTAATAGATAGTTTAGCTTCTCACCATCATTTGCTGATGTTAGTTAACGATCGTAACTGAAAGGCTGCCTGCCAAACGTAAACATTCAGCCACGTGACTTGCAAACTCTCGCAAGTTTTACACAAGACGGATCCTTTCTAGCCATAACCCCCCAAAAGGATCGTTCACATCAAGCACGTCAATTTGCGTACACCTAACAGCACCGCGCATTCTGGTTTGTTATGATGGATTTGATATGAACATATAACGAGGCGGCCGCGGCAGTTAGCGGCTAGTGGCTAACTAGTTTAACGTCCGAGACATTAGTAATTATGCTAATGTACACATCAATCGTTATGTACTTTTATATTACGCTGATGTTACAGGATCTAGTGATATCCAAGCAACAGAGCTTAATTTAGCATGATACTTTTGTGGGTTGTACATGAAACCACTTGGTAATATATAAAAAATAAAATATATATGTATTTTGAGGCCTGTTATGATCAATTGTGAGTTCAATCATTATCTAAAAAGTAAAGCTGATGATGGATTACTGTGGTGGAGTTAACATAATAATAGCCTATTTCTCTTTGAAATGTGATGGAGTAAAAAGATAGTAACTGTGATTATTCATGTTAAGTACCCCGCAAGTAACTAAAACATATAGTAGGCTACTTGAAGGAAAAGTGTAAAATGTTTCCATAAATACCAATGTCACACACTACAACACCCCTAAATACCAACCATATGATCATGTTTGGTGGATTTTTTAATATAATAATTGCAATCAATATTATATATATTACCTTTTAATCTATATAAATTGTATTTACATTTGTTGTCACTATTTTTTCAAACTAGTTCTACTATGCCAGCCATCAGAGGTATACATGTGTTAACATCTCTTTTAGGTTTCATTTCTTATTTTTGTGAATTTCTATATAAAATGCTGATTTCTACCTGAAATGCTTATGTATTTTTAATTACATTTTCGTAGAGCTTAGATTTTTTTAGCTGAATAAATATTATAACTCTAGATGGTTGTGTTCAGCATTGCCAGCTTCACTGTTGAGCTTTATGTTGTGCCCAGCATTCTCCTGTGCTCTGAAATCAAAATGTGCAGCATAAAACAACACTATAATAAACACTACAATACAACTTGTTATTTGACACACACAAGGTTGTTCATTTGTGAGTATAAATATACAACACAGGCTATATACATATATATATATATATATACAAGTATAATTAATACAACTGTTGAATTGATTAGAGCTTCTTTGACACATATATCTTTATTTATAAATGTATAAGTATGACGACTTCCTTGGCGATATCATATGGTATAACTAATTAATCTGGGTCAAAACGTGTTGTGCCCACATGCAAAGGTTGTAAACTCTGGTTTATCTCTGCGTGGTATTATAGTAATAGCAAACAGCAACGTTCAACTCCTTGGTATGTTGCATGAGCAATAAGAAGCTACAGGGACGTTAATCTACGTCGGTAATATTAACTTTATTTAATACAAGATTTACATCATACCAGTGAGCTTCATGGCTGGTGAGGCACTGACTCTTTCAGAGTCAGATTTACAAATATTATATTTTGACCTTAATCAAAATATTCGGTTATTTTCAAATGCTTTTTTAGTCTGATGCTTCGATTCATTTTAAACAGACCGTTCAACAAAAGGATACCCAAAATCTAAATATTGGATTGTTCTTTCTTAGTAAGATCCCATATTCATTACAATTGTGGTTTTACCTTGACTTGAAGATTAAGTCCATGCTCTCCTTCTGGACAACAATCTCTATTAGTTTTTTGTAAAAGTCCTTCTTATCTTCCTGTAGTTTCAAAAGTCTAGTTTGTTGTTTGTGTCTACCGTCTCTGCGTAGAATAACAGTAGCAACAAGAACCTGTGGGCTCACGTGCGCCCCCTTCAGTTCGGCAGAGGTTATGGCTGCCTCTCCTGCTGCTTTTTTCATTGCCGTTATATGATGAGAACAGCGAGCCTAAATATCATATAAACGTTAAATAAGTTATTTAGAGACTATGGATGGCGAGAATAAATGTAATAAAGGGATCCACAAACATTACATTGGTGACCTACAGTGACAGGCATGCGCTTAGGGCCCTCTTTCCAGCCAGATTCTGTGGGGTGACGCATTCTGAGGTGAGGCAGAGCTCATCTGTGCCTCACCTCACCCCACAGTAACTGGCTTGAGCGCGCTCACAAAATAAGTGCCCCCGCTAAATTAGTGCCCGTGCTCCAGCAAGTTACTATGGGCTTACGAGAGGCAGAGCTCGTCCCTGCCATCGCTACCCATAGTTGTAGCGGAGCTCGGCAAATTAGCTGATTTTGACTTTAAAAAGCGATTGGAATCATACATTAATCACACTTACATCATAGATCAGTGGAGACATTTTATTATGATTACTATTTAGTTTTTCTTTAGTTGTTTTTCCGTTACATTGGAGTATGACAGGGGAGGCTCTGCCTCCCCTGCCTCCCCTGACGCGTCTATCGTTATTCCAACCCAGTTTAGATTTAACCACGCCCACTTCCGCATTACGCAAGAACGTAGCTTTAGCGACTTCATCTTCGGCAGTTATAGCGGTCGCAGTAAAGCAGGATATTGAATAGTTGTTTTTTGTCTTTCCAAAGGATTTGTTGACTGAAAGTAAACGATCCTGTAAAAAACGAAACATTATATATAGGCTATATATACAGATGTTTGCTAATGTATCCCTCTTATATCCATCAGGAATTAATATTAAATGATGAATTAATATTACCTCAGCACTGCATAAGTGTGGTCGTCAGTCATATCGACAAAGAAGCACTATTATATTGTATATTATGCAGTTTTTTATAAGGACGGTATTTTGCTTGTCAGATTCAGATTTCGCGGGTGTGCCATGTCTATGACGCTATCGCGTAGAGCTACGTCGATCCTTGCGTAATGCGGAAATGGGAGTGGTTAAATCTAAACTGGGTTGGAATAACGATAGACGCTCCCCTGACTGCACGTCGCTGCATCATACAGCCCATGTATAATATGTTACAAATGATGAATTACAGCAAACATGTGCAATATATCCATTATTACAGCTCCGTGGGCTGGCAGTAAGACGATATGGGTCCGTTCTTATTGTGCATCCATGGGTGAAGGTAAAACGCATGTAGTACTGAACATACTGTAGGTTTCGCCTCCCAAGACTTTACACATTTCCTCTTTGCTTTTCGTTGGGTTCATCTTGAGCTTTATCAGTTGAATCACTTTGAACATTCGTTTGAGATGTTGAAATACGTTACACATATTTCAACATCGCATTACCCTAACCAAGAAACGTGCATTGCTTTCTGGCTCCGTAATCACACCAATGCACGTGCAACTTAAGTATCTGGTTCCGACTGGTCACAACAATAATTAAATATCACTCTTAATCAGTGTTGGGCAAGTTACTTTAAAAAAGTAACTAGTAATAGTTATAGTTACTAGTTACTTTATTAGTTACTCAATTATAAAAGTAACTAGTAATACATTACTTTAAAAATAATAACAATAAAAATACAAGTTTTTGTCTTGTTTTTTGCTGAATAGTTCTCTGAAGCCAACAGACTCGACCGTTGCGATGGGCAGCATGTCCTCAACAACATACCTGGCAATCGATCGACATGTGGAGATTTAAAAAAATCGTTTTTTGGTTGTTTAGATGGTGTTGCTCCATCTGGGTCACTGCCGGTGGTTGAGACGGTGGGGTCTTTGGCGACTATGTACATAACTTAGGTGCTTCAGGAGATTGGCATTGCTGTTTTTCGATGTGGACAATGCTTTCTGTCCTGCACACAGTTTACATTTTACCGTAATATTTTTTGCGTCCCCACAAATTGAAAATAGTGGTTATATTTCCAAGTTGCAAATGCGCTGCCGCTCTCGCTGAGTGTGTGTGTGTGTGTGTGTGTGTGTGTGTGTGTGTGTTAGCATTATCAAGTGTTCGTGTGTGTGTATTTTCCCCATAAGGCAAGACCCGCCCAACTCTGTCTCTGATTGGCTTGTCCTGCAATGTTACCCCGCGTTAACCAATCATCACTCCTCTCTGGTTACTTTCACTTTTCCATGGTGCTGTGAGAGGACATCGCTGTATTCACCTGTAAATTACATCCGCAGGGAGATTCGGTTCAGTTCCATCCCATAATTTAACGCAATAACGCACCCATTTAAATCACAGTAACTGTGAGGGACCGGTGAGCGGAGCAAAACACACCTTTAGAACTAACACATTTAGCTATGCCACTGTCGTATACATTGAATTATTCCATTTGATAATATGTAATCAACTTACACCCCTCCCAAAAAAAAGAACGTTTATTTTAAAGTAGGACTGTGTATTTTTTTTATTCTCCTAAGTAAACAGTTTTCTATAATGTAATAAACAATAAATGCAAAACAACTGTAGTTTTTGTCTGATATAACAATATATACAACTTCATAACCTATCAAATATGTTTTGCGGCTCCAGACCAAAAACATTGGTGAAAAGGGGGCAAAATTGCTATTTTGGTCAAAAAGGTTGCAGACCCCTGCTTTAAGACTATTACAATATTGCTATAACGGCAGATGGTGGGCACCGGATGTGATGCTAGATTAGCAAAACTTGATTTACTTTCTTGTAATGTTGGAGGCATCGTCGTTGTCAGCACAAAAATAATCGTCCCTGGGTGGGCTTGAACCAACAACCTTTCAGTTAACAGCCAAACACGCTAACCAATTGCAACACAGAGACTTGTATAACTTTCGATTTAAAAAATAGAAATCGTTATCAGATTTTGAACAGTTGACACCTACAGAGAACCGCAGTGACGCGTTGTAAAACCCGGAAGTAAGTTAGCATTTTTAGCACTTCCGGTTCCTTCCTCAAAAAGCAATGCATTTTTTCCATAGGGTTTTGGAAAATAGCTCGAAATAAGGTCTGTGGTTGACACAAATTTAAGAGATAAATCACGTTTTGTTCTACGACATTAAATACATCAGCAGTGACCCCACTGGGGATTTTTGAAGAGTATACGTGCCTGAAAAACGATGGCTGTTACCGAGTGGCTGAGCAGGACTACAGAAATTGTCGAGGCCGTTGTACGTCATTACGCCGAACACGTAAACACTCCCGCTAAGTTTGTTTCCCCCTGTGTTCTGCTTGAAAGCAAGTACCTGCCTATCTTCAGTATCTGTATATCTATATCTGACCATTAGAATCTGTATTTTTGAAATTGTCGTTTTTAACACAGTAGTTTTACAAATGATAGAATAGTTAATTACCATCCATCCATCCATCCATCTTCTCCCGCTTATCCGTGGTCGGGTCGCGGAGGTAGCAGTTCCAGCAGAGAGCCCCAAACTTTCTTTTCCCTGGCCACATCAACCAGCTCTGACTGGGGGATCCCAAGGCGCTCCCAGGCCAGAGAAGAGATATAATCCCTCCATCTGGTTCTAGGTCTACCCCTTGGTCTCTTCCCAGCTGGACGTGCCTGGAACACCTCCCTAGGGAGGCGCCCAGGTGGCATCCTAACTAGGTGCCCGAACCACCTCAACTGGCTCCTTTCGACGCGAAGGAGGAGCGGTTCAACTCCGAGTCCCTCCCGGATGACCGAACTTCTCACCTTATCCCTAAGGGAGACACCAGCCACCCTGCGGAGAAAACCCATCTCGGCCGCTTGTACCCGCGATCTCGTTCTTTCGGTCATGACCCATCCTTCATGACCATAGGTGAGGGTAGGAACGAAAATGGCCCGGTAGACAGAGAGCTTTGCCTTCTGGCTCAGCTCCCTTTTCGTCACAACGGTGCGGTAAAGAGACTGCAGTACCGCTCCCGCTGCTCCGATTCTCCGACCCATCTCACGCTCCATTGTTCCCTCACTCGAGAACAAGACCCCGAGATACTTGAACTCCTTCACTTGGGGTAAGGACTCATTCCCTACTTGGAGTGGACAGTCCATCGGTTTCCTGCTGAGAACCATGGCCTCAGATTTGGAGGTGCTGATCCTCATCCCAGCCGCTTCACACTCGGTTGCGAACCGATCCAGTGAGTGCTGAAGGTCGCAGACCGATGAAGCCATCAGAACCACATCATCTGCAAAAAGCAGTGGTGCAATCCTTAGTCCACCGAACTGCAGACCCCCTCCCCCACGACTACGCCTCGAAATCCGATCCATGTATATTACAAACAGGATTGGTGACAAAGCGCAGCCCTGGCGGAGGCCAACCCTCACCTGAAATGGGTCCGACTTACTGCCGAGGACCCGGACACAGCTCTCGCTTTGGGAGTACAGAGATTGGATGGCCCTGAGTAGAGACCCCCTCACCCCATACTCCCGCAGCACCTCCCACAGTGACTCCCTGGGAACCCGGTCATACGCCTTCTCCAAGTCTACAAAACACATGTAGACTGGATAAGCATACTCCCAGGCCCCCTCCAGGATCCTTGCGAGAGTAAAAAGCTGATCCGTCGTTCCACGACCGGGACGGAATCCGCATTGTTCCTCCTCAATCTGAGGTTCGACAATCGGCCTGACCCTCCTTTCGAGTACCTTAGAGTAAACTTTCCCGGGGAGGCTGAGTAGTGTGATGCCTCGGTAATTGGCACACACCCTCTGATCCCCCTTTTTGAAAAGGGGAACCACCACTCCGGTCTGCCACTCCTTCGGTACTGTTTCCGACTTCCACGCAACGTTGATGAGACGTGTCAACCATGACAGTCCCTCAACACCCAGAGCCTTCAGCATTTCTGGGCGGATCTCATCCACCCCCGGGGCTTTGCCACTGTGAAGTTGTTTGACGACCTCAGTGACCTCCCCCCGGGAGATTGGTGTCGATCCCCCTTCATACTCCAGCTCTGCCTCTAACATAGAGGGCGGAGTTGTCGGGTTCAGGAGTTCCTCAAAGTGCTCCTTCCAACGCCCTAACACTCCATCAGTTGAGGTCAACAACGTCCCATCCTTACTGTACACAGCTTGGATGGTTCCTTGCTTCCCCCTCCTGAGGTGTCGGACAGTTTTCCAGAACAACTTTGGTGCCGCCCGAAAGTCTTTTTCCATGTCTTCTCCGAACTTCTCCCACACCCGCTGCTTTGCCTCGGCCACGGCTGAGGCTGCTGCCCTTCGGGCCTGTCGGTACCTTGCAACTGCCTCGGGAGTCCCCCGAGATAACAAATCCCTGAAGGCCTCCTTCTTCAGTCGGACGGCTTCCCTGACCACCGGTGTCCACCAGGAGGTTCGAGGGTTACCGCCCCTTGAGGCACCTAGGACCTTGAGACCACAGCTCCCCGCCGCGGCTTCGGCAATAGAGGCTTTGAACACCGACCACTCTGGTTCAATGTCCCCAACCTCCACAGGAATGCCCGAAAAGCTCCGCCGGAGGTGTGAGTTGAAGGCCTCCTGAACTTGGGCCTCCTCCAGACGTTCCCAGTTCACCCGAACTACACGTTTGGGCTTACCAGGTCTATCCAGAGGCTTCCCCCGCCACTCGACCCAACTCACCACCAGATGGTGATCAGTTGACAACTCCGCCCCTCTCTTTACCCGAGTGTCCAAAACATACGGCCTCAGGTCCGATGATACGATAACCAAATCGATCATGGACCTTCTGCCTAGGGTGCTCTGGTACCACGTACACTTATGAGCATCCTTATGTTCGAACATGGTGTTTGTTATGGCCAATCCATGACTAGCACAGAAGTCCAGTAACAAACCACCACTCCGGTTCAGATCAGGGGGGCCGTTCCTCCCAATCACTCCCCTCCAAGTGTCTCCATCATTGCCCACATGTGCGCTGAAGTCTCCCAGCAAGATTAAAGAGTCCCCTTCAGGAGCCCCATACAGGACTCTTTCCAGGGTCTCCAAGAAGGCCGTATACTCTGAACTGCTGTTGGGTGCATAAGCACACACAACAGTCAGAGTTTTCCCCCCCATAACCCGCAGGCGTAGGGAGGCAACCCTCTCGTCCACTGGGGTAGACTCCAACAACGAAGCACCCAACCGGGGACTTGTGGGTATCCCCACACCCGCCCGGCGCCTCACACCTTGAGCAACTCCGGAGAAGAATAGAGTCCAACCCCTATCCAGAAGTAAGGTTCCAGAGCCGACGCTGTGCGTAGAGGTGAGCCCAACCAGATCCAACTGGTAACGCTCCACCTCCCGCACAAGCTCCGACTCCTTCCCCCCCAGAGAGGTGACGTTCCACGTCCCCAAAGCCAGCTTCTGTCGCCCGGGTCTGGTCCGTCGAGACCCTCTGCCTTCACTGCCACCCTTCTGGCAGCGCACCCGACCCCATCGCTGTTTCCCGTAGGTGGTGGGCCCGCGGGACGGAGAAGCGGAGGTGTTGCCCACGTCGCCTTTTCGGGCTGTGCCCGGCCGGGCTCCGTGGCAAGCCCGGCCACCAGACGCTCGCCGACGAGTCCTCCTTCTGGGCCTGGCTCCAGAAGGGGACCCCGGGCTTCCTCCGGGCCGGGTATCCTCACTTCGTGTGTCGTCTTTCATGAGGTCTTTTGAACCAGTTAATTACCAGTGTTTTCCAATTTTACTCGGCAGTTCGTTTCGTTAGCTAACGTTAGCTAAAGCTAGCGCTACTAGTTAGCTATGCAATGGTTTGTTGCTTTGATCCGGGTTGCAGCCATTCACAATTTTTTTATTTCTTCTTCCTTGCAGTGAGGTGAAGCTGACCTCGCACTTGGTGCCAGTAAGGATGTTCCTCACGCAGGCTGAATGTTTCTCCTTCCTTACTGACACAGAAGCCCTTGATTTGCAATGCTTCACTAATTGTCATTTCCCTGGCTCTGTAGGGACACTTTACCTCCAGCACAGCGGAAGACCCTACCAGACCATCTGGAGATGCCCCCAACAATCCTGATAGGGAGAGCCACAAATCTGACTCATGGACCTGCATCTGGGTTGCAGTGGTGAATGCCCTGACGCCCTGATTCCGAATCTGTCCTTCACCCAGTCACGATCTTCGGAGGTGGGCTCTCTTGTCAGCGGGTTAAATTAGTTATTGGTTTCAACAGTCACAGGGCTCGACATTAAGGACTGCCCGATGGCCCGGGGCCATCTATTATTTAGCCCGGGCCATGAAGCCTCACATGCTGGTTGCTCGATCGGGCAATCTATTATACCAGTATAATGCAGCTCGCGGATCAGTAATGAGTGACCCGACAGTAAAACTAAACATATCTATAACTAGTTTAGGTAGTTTGAGAGGTAATTAAAATAGCTACGTGTGATATTCTAACCTGAAGTGTGTGCTTTGTTCCGCTCACAGCTGCATGTGATCATGCAGAGCTGCGTGTCGACTCGTCAGCAGCAGCTGATCTCTCTCTCCCGTCAGATTAGACTTCACTCGCGTTTATGTCCATATCGATCAGATCCAGCTAGTTCTAGCTAATGATATTACATTACATTACATTGCATTTAGCTGACGCTTTTATCCAAAGCGACTTACAATAAGTGCATTCGACCAGGAAGATACAACCTTTAAGAAAACAGAATCATATAAGTACATCAGGTTTCATAGAGCCAAACATTTCAAGTGCTACTCAACTGGCATTTAGAAAGCCAGCCCTTTATTAGTATATAAGTGCTTTGTTAGTAATTCTATCGCTCGAAGTGGAGTCTAAAGAGATGAGTTTTCAGTTTGCGTCGGAAGATGTGTAAGCTATCTGCTGTCCTGATTTCAATGGGGAGCTCATTCCACCATTTTGGAGCCAGGATAGCAAACCCACGTGTTTTTGCTGATGGGAACTTGGGTCCCCCTCGCAGTGCGGGTGCAGCGAGCTGTTTGGCTGATGCAGAGCGGAGTGCACGTGCTGGGGTGTACGGTTTAACCATGTCCTGGATGTAGGAAGGGCCAGATCCATTCACAGCATGGTACGCAAGTACCAGTGTCTTGAAGTGGATTCTAGCAGTTACTGGAAGCCAGTGAAGGGAGCGGAGGAGCGGTGTGGTGTGGGAGAATTTGGGAAGGTTGAAGACCAGACGAGCCGCTGCATTCTGGATGAGCTGCAGAGGTCGGATGGCACATGCAGGTAGACCAGCCAGGAGGGAGTTGCAGTAGTCTAGGCGTGAGATGACGAGAGCCTGGACCAGAATCTGCGCTGATGTCTGGGTCAGCT
Organism: Notothenia rossii; assembly: GCF_949606895.1. Classification (NCBI taxonomy): domain Eukaryota; kingdom Metazoa; phylum Chordata; class Actinopteri; order Perciformes; family Nototheniidae; genus Notothenia; species Notothenia rossii. The sequence goes on along the minus strand of NC_136907.1, from coordinate 44,599,315 downwards.
GGGGACGTATCCTCCTGATGTTGTAAAGCGTGTATCTGCAGCAGCGGGTTGTAGCAGCGATGTTTGCAGTGAAGGACAATTTGTTATCTAGGACCACACCCAGATTCCTTGCAGTCTGAGTCGGGGAAACAACAGAGGTGCCGATGTTGATTGTTAGGTCAAGAGTGGGACAATCTTTTCCCGGAAGGAAGAGCAGTTCAGTCTTGTCAAGGTTGAGCTTGAGGTGATGAGCAGACATCCACCGAGAGATGTCTGCTAGGCAAGCAGAGATGCGTGCGATGACCTGGGTCTCTGAGCGGGGAAAGGACAGAATTAGTTGGGTGTCGTCAGCGTAGCAGTGGTATGAAAAACCATGCGGGCTAATGACAGACCCGAGCGAGTTTGTGTACAGGGAGAAGAGGAGGGGACCAAGAACCGAGCCCTGAGGGACCCCTGTAGTTAATTGACAAGGGTCGGACTCGGACCCTCTCCAAGTAACCCTGTAGGTGCGGTCGTTGAGGTATGAGGTGAGGAGGGAAAGTGCAGTGCCTGAAACTCCAAGTTCTTGGAGAGTGCGAAGGAGGATCCGATGGTTCACTGTGTCGAATGCAGCAGACAGGTCCAGAAGGATGATGACAGAGGAGAGGGAGGCTGCTTTAGCAGTGTGCAGTTCATCAGAGACAGCAAGGAGAGCAGTTTCTGTTGAGTGACCTGCCTTGAAACCAGACTGGTGCGGATCCAGAAGGTTGTTCTGATGGAGATAACAGGAGAGTTGTTTAAAGACAGCGCGTTCAAGTGTTTTAGACAGGAACGGGAGGAGAGAGACGGGCCTGTAGTTAATAACATCAGACGGATTGAGAGTGGGTTTCTTAAGGAGAGGGTTTACTCTTGCCTCCTTGAGACTGTTTGGAAAGTGACCAGAAGTTGTTGATGAAATGGGTGAGAAATGGTAGAATATCAGGAGCGATAGTCTGAAGGAGGTTTGAGGGGATAGGGTCCAGAGAACAGGTGGTAGGACGGGCAGAGGTAACGAGGGTAAGAACCTCACTTGGAGAGAGAGGGGAGAAGGAGGTCAGTGTGTGGGTGAAGGGAGGGTCTGGTGACCCAGCGGTGAGTAAAGGTGAGTCAGAAAAGGAAGAGCGAATATCATCAACCTTTTTTTCAAAGTGGTTAACAAAGTCGCTTGACAGAAGGGAGGAGGGGGGAGGTGGTTTGGGAGGGTCCAAGAGGGTGGAGAAGATAGAAAATAGTTTTTTGGGATTGGAATAGGAAGATTGGATCTTATCTTGAAAGAAAGTGCTTTTTGCCTGAGAGATGGAAGCAGAGAAAGAGGAGAGGAGAGCCTGATAGGTTAGGAGGTCGTCATGGTGTTTGGATTTCCACCATTTCCGCTCTGCTGCCCGAAGGATGGTTCTATTAGCACGCAGTGCGTCATTTAGCCAGGGAGCAGGAGGGGACTGACGAGCCGGCCGCGATGTGAGAGGACAGAGAGAGTCCAGAGAGGATGAGAGAGTAGAGAGGAGAGTTTTTGCAGCAGCGTTTGGAGGCAGGAGTTGGAACGAGTCAGAGGAAGGGAGAGCTGAGAGCACCGATGAGGCAAAGGTAGAGGGGGAGAGGGAACGGAGGTTACGGCGGACAGGAGCAGAGTTAGAAGAGATGAGGTTGTTATGTTTGGAAAGGGGTAGAGAGAATGAAATGAAGAAGTGATCGGATGTGTGGAGCGGGTTTACAGAGAGGTTAGAAGTAGAGCAGTTCCTTGAGAATATGAGATCAAGGACATTGCCAGCTTTATGAGTTGGTGGGGATGGAGACAGTGAGAAAGCAAAGGTGGTTAACAGAGATGTAAGTTCAGATATCTTCCCTGTCTGGAGGTTGAAATCTCCGAGAAGTACAGCGGGAGGGCCAGTTTCAGGGATGTGTGAGAGGAGATTATCTAACTCCTCCAAGAAGTCCCCCAAGGCGCCTGGTGGACGGTAGAGAACAACAATGGTTAATTGTATAGGATGGGTTACTGTGACGGCATGGAATTCAAAGGTAGAAGGAGTGAAATTAGGTAGCTTGAAGAGGGAAAAGCTCCATTTGGGAGAGAGCAGGAGACCAGTGCCACCTCCTCTGCCAGAGGGTCTGGGTGTATGGGAGAAGGAATATGCTGTGGAGAGAGCTGCTGGGGTGGATGTGTTGGATGGAGTGATCCAGGTCTCCGTGAGAGCAAGGAAATCCAGAGACTGCAGGGAAGCTATGACTACCTGCTTATTAAAAAACACCGTGACCTAAACAATAAGTGTCGCTATGCAACTGGGTGTGGCCACAAAGTATAGCGCAGCATTATGCATTTGTTTACATGCCCACCGGAACCCCGAGGCATTAGCAACAGATCAACGCACAATCAACCCATACAGCACATCTCTTTCTCCACATTAAGTGTTACACATTAGAATTGACTATTCTTGTCTGTCACATACTCTTCTTGTCTGTCACTGTGTTGCCTCTCCAGGCATTTAATATTATTACATTTATTTCTTAAATAATTACTTTACAGTTTAAATTAGCTAATGTAAAAATTAATATTATTTTGTTGTTTTAGTTTTTGCGACGACGTCACTTCCGGTTTAGTCACTTCCGGTTCAGTCTCTTCCGGCGATCTTCCTGTTGAACTTAGCTGGGTAGAAAGAATGGCCGACATGTGCATCGGAACATAATCAATCAGCATCCACTTGGAGGCATCAGAGTGGCAATGCCGTGAGTTGTTTGATTGTTAAAGGACATGTTGAAGATGTTATATTATGATGGATTTAGTTCGAAAAACTGTTTGATGTGTTGTTTAGGGCGATTTGAGTTGTAGTTGTATACAAGCTAAAAAGTGATGCAATTGTCAATCAGAATGCCTCATTTCAGTATTGGACAGTTTCTGTTATTTATAACTATGCATAACGTGATGTTAGTCATAAGGTTGTCATAAATAGACACAATATTTTTGTATTATTGTATTTGCAGTTTTCACCGTCTGTTGATGAAGAAGTGAAAGTAAAAGGTCAAGCTTACTACGACTTTGTCTCATTGGCTACGGTTTAACTCAGTGTTTAGTCAGAGTTTCGACACACTGCACGAGAACACTACAGTGAAAAGGCAGCATTGGATGTTTTGAAGTGGTCGCGATGGCAACAAGCAACAGGTCGGCTGTCGGCAGTGCTAGGAGCAGCAAAACATCAGCATCATCAGTAAGGGCAGCCCATGCTCGGGCTGAAGCAGAAGCAGCAAAGGTGAGAGCTTCATATGCTAGCCAGGAGGCTAAGCTAAAATTGGAAAAGGCTGCTAGAGAAGCAGAAAGAGCTACTAGAGACGCTCAAAATAAATTGGAAACTATAAGGTTAGACACAGAGTTGGAAGTGCTAACCCTTCATAGAGAAGCTGACGCAGCCATAGTGACAGCTCGAGTGTTGGAAGACGCAGAGGCGATGCAGTCTGTTATCGAAGACGGGAAATCTGAATCCGAAAAGGGGAAAATCGAACGCACCAGTGAATACGTTCTATCCCAGATCAGCCTTAAAAATCGTTCTCCTTCCTCACCCTTACCCGTTGCTCCCTCACTCAAAGCAAGGTCACATGACAGCTTCATATCATGGCATCCACCTGTGGAAGACGATTCACAATTACAACCTGTCAGCAGGGAAAATGCAGACATCAAGCAACCGTCTCCACCAGAATTATTTGACCCAACTAAAACTGAAACAAAGGCTAAGGTTAGTAGAGCCAACCCCACCATGAATGCTCATGCTCCGTCGTATACTCCACGACATTTCCCTCAAACTGGCACACCCACGTCCAATTTAGGGGAGCCTTTGGCACAGTATTTGGTACGAAGAGACCTTGTGACTTCAGGGCTGTACCAGTTTGATGACAAGCCCGAGAATTATCGTGCATGGTACTCCTCCTTCTCAAGTGCAGCCAACGAAGTCAACCTAACAGCAACCCAACAGTTGGACCTCATGACCAAATGGCTTGGAAAAGAATCTAGTGAACAGGTTAAACGCATGCGATCGGTGCATGTCAACAACCCCAATCTGGCTCTAGACAAAGCATGGGAACGGTTGCGTGAATCTTATGCTGCCCCCGAAGTCATCGAAAAGTCAATGTTCCAGCGCCTGGACAACTTTCCTAAGATTTCAGCCAAGGATCACTTGAAGTTACGTGAGCTTGGGGATCTACTTCCAGAGATCCAAGGTGCTAAAGAAGATGGATATCTGACCGGCTTGTCCTATCTGGACACCTCTCGCGGGATAGGACCAATCGTGGACAAACTCCCTTACGGGCTTCAGGAGAAGTGGGTGTCCGCAGGGTCACGGTACAAAGAAGGAAGCGACGGGCGTTTCCCCCCCTTCGAGTATTTTTGCAACTTTGTTAGCTACGAGGCAAAAAAGCGTAGCGACCCTAGCTTCATTCATCAAGGCAGCACCACAACACCCACCAAACCTGACAAACCATTTTCACGGAACTTTAACACCAACAAACCCATCTCAGTGCACAAAACGGATCTTTCCACAACCAACGACCCTTACAAGAACTGCCCGTTACATAACAAACCCCATCCCCTTAAAAGGTGTAGAACATTCAGGAATAAACTCCTTGATGATAGAAAGGCCTTCCTCAGAGAGAAAGGAATATGTTTTAAGTGTTGCGCCTCCATCTCTCACCTTGCCAAAGACTGCAGGTTCTCTGTGAAGTGCTTTGAATGCAACAGCACCAGTCATGATACAGCCATGCACCCTGGCCCACCTCCTCAAACCGTCAAGGCTCCTTCACCGTCACGAGAGTACGGCGGGGAGGGAGAAGATGATCCCGACATTGCTGTCGTTGGAGCAAGCTGCACAGAAGTTTGCAGTCCAGGCCAGTGGAGCCGCTCATGCTCAAAGATGTGTCTCGCAAAGCTTTACCCCAAGGGTTCAAAGGACATGGCCATCAAAGCCTATGTGATCCTGGATGACCAGAGCAATCGCTCATTAGCAAGACCAGAGTTCTTCAAGCTGTTCAGTGTGAAGAGCAAACCATTCCCGTACCATCTCAGAACTTGCTCCGGCATCATAGAAACATCCGGCAAGAGGGCAGAAGGATTCGAAATCGAGTCACTGGACGGCACAGTGCTCATTTCTCTCCCACCACTCATTGAGTGTCATGAGATCCCGAATAATCGGTCTGAGATTCCAACACCGAACGCTGTTCTTCACCAGCCTCATCTCCATCACATTGCCGAGCACATCCCTGAACTGGACCCAGAGGCAGAAATACTACTGCTGCTCGGAAGAGATGTCCTTAGGGCACACAAGGTAAGGCAGCAGGTCAACGGACCGCATAATGCCCCCTTTGCCCAACGTCTGGATTTAGGTTGGGTAGTGATAGGAGAAGTGTGCTTGGGTAATGTACATAAACCAACAGTCAACACGTTCAAGACAAACGTGCTAGACAGCGGTCGCCACTCAATCTTTCAACCCTGTACAAGCTTCATGCATGTCAAGGAGACGCCCCGTAGCCTTAACAGGTCTGGTACAGCACCAGAGAGTATGCTAGGACAGACAGTGTTCAACCGTACTGAGAACGACAACAAACCTGCTCCATCAGTGGAAGACACCATCTTCATGAAGATAATGGACACAAACGTCTACAGAGATGAAGCTAACAGTTGGGTCGCCCCACTGCCCTTCAGAGAACTACGCCAGCCTTTACCAAATAACAAAGGGCAGGCAGTCAATCGGTTCGCATCCTTGCAACGAACCTTGAAAAGAAAACCAGAAATGGAAGAACAGTACGTGACATTCATGAAGAAGATATTTGCAAATGGACATGCAGAGGAAGCACCATCGCTGACAGAAGGGGAGGAGTGCTGGTATCTCCCAACGTTTGGGGTTTATCACCCACAGAAACCCAATCAGATCAGGGTTGTCTTTGATTCCAGTGCCCAGTACTCCGGTGTCTCCCTCAATGACGTGCTCCTCACTGGACCCGATCTCAACAACTCCCTCCTTGGAGTGCTTTTACGCTTCCGGAAAGAGAGGGTTGCAATTCTTGCAGACATCCAACAGATGTTTCATTGTTTCTTAGTGCACGAAAACCATCGCAACTTCCTCCGGTTTTTGTGGTATAAGGACAGTGACGTGAACAAGGAAGTTGTTGAGTACCGGATGAAGGTCCACGTCTTTGGCAACTCACCATCTCCTGCTGTTGCAACTTATGGGCTACGAAGAGCCATAAGAGAGGGCTCACGAGAGCATGGAGCCGATACTGTCGCGTTTGTAGAAAGACACTTCTACGTGGATGATGGCCTAATATCCCTACCATCTGAAGCCAAAGCCATCGACCTCCTCCAGCGAACACAGGCCTCTCTCGCAGAATCAAACCTGCACTTGCACAAGTTCGTATCAAACAGTCCAGAAGTCACAGAGGCTTTTCCACTGGAAGATTGTGCTCCAGTCGTCAAAGACCTGGATTTAAGTGGAGAAACTGCACCCACACAACGGAGCTTAGGTCTACTGTGGGAGATCACGTCTGACACGTTCACCTACTCTGCATCAACCGTGGATAAACCATTCACTCGACGTGGAGTCCTATCCACAGTCAACAGTATTTTTGATCCCCTGGGTCTACTGGCACCTGTCACGATCCAGGGAAGAGCCCTCCTTAGAGAGCTTACCTCTGAACTATCTGACTGGGATACACCCCTCCCGGAAGACAAATCAAGCAGATGGGAAGATTGGAGAGATTCCCTCCAAGACCTGAAACAGCTTCACGTTCAGCGCACATATACGACAACCTCCCTCACGAAAGCTGTTCACAGGGAATTGTGTGTGTTCTCGGACGCGTCAATCAAAGCCATCGGGGCTGTGGCCTACTTGAAGGTGGTGCAGGAAGATGGGAAGACTGAAGTAGGTTTCGTTATGGGTAAGGCCAAGCTGGCACCCCTGTCAGAACCGACAATACCCAGGCTTGAGCTGTGTGGCGCAGTCTTGGCAGCAGAGATGGCAGACCTTATCCAGGATGAGCTGGACCTGAAGTTAGATGCCATTAAGTTTTACACAGACAGCAGAGTAGTGCTTGGCTATATTTGTAATGAAACAAAACGATTCTACACATATGTCTACAACAGAGTCCAACGAATCCGGCAGTCCTCAAAGCCTGAGCAACGGCACTACGTATGTACCAAAGACAACCCTGCTGACCACGCATCAAGGTCTTTACCCGCATCCCGCCTGGCGCAGACCTCTTGGTTCACTGGACCTTCCTTCCTGTGTCAGCCACCGGCAGAGAAAACGCAGACAGCTGAGAGGTTCAGTTTAATCGACCCTGAAAAGGACTCAGAAATCCGACCTCAGGTACAAACTTCTGCTACCCACCTGGAGGAATCGGTACTCAACTCCGGACGCTTCGAGCGCTTCTCCACCTTTACTTCACTGGTAAGAGGAGTTGCATTCCTCGTACACATGGCAAGATCCTACAAACGTTCAAACCAAGACAGCAAGTGCAAAGGCTGGCATAAATGTAACTTACCTCGGACTCCAGACGAAATGGCACAAGCTGGGAAAGTTATCCTTAAAGCAACCCAGAAAACAGCCATGGCAAAAGAACTGTCAGCTCTCCATGCCAACAAACCCATACCAAAGAGCAGTCCTCTGAGGACACTCAACCCAATCTTGGAGGATGACCTTATCTGCGTTGGAGGCCGACTACAGCACTCTCATCTTGCTACCGCAGAGAAGAACCCGATAGTTCTGCCCAAAGGAAGTCACATTTCCCTACTGCTCACACGGCATCACCATGAGCAGGTGAGACACCAAGGCCGTCATCTAACGGAAGGAGCGATTAGGGCAGCAGGACTGTGGCTCTTGGGAGGCAAGAAGCTCATCAACTCAGTAATCCACAAATGCCTAACCTGCCGCAAGCTACTTGGAAAGCTGGAAGAACAAAAAATGGCGGATCTGCCCTCAGAACGACTTGAAATCTGCCCTCCCTTCACATACGTGGGCCTCGACGTATTTGGGCCCTGGTCTGTTACAACCAGACGCACCAGAGGAGGACAGGCAGAGAGCAAGCGTTGGGCCATTATGTTCAGTTGTATGAGCTCCAGAGCTGTTCACATCGAGGTAATCGAATCTATGAACACATCCAGTTGCATAAATGCCCTCAGACGTTTCTTCGCACTCAGAGGCCCGGCTAAACAGCTCAGATCCGATTGCGGAACCAATTTCGTTGGAGCAAGCAAGGAGCTCGGGATGGACAAGATACCTCAGCGAACAAGGATGCAGCTGGGAATTCAACCCTCCGCACGCCTCTCATATGGGAGGTTCCTGGGAGCGTATGATCGGCGTTGCCAGAAGAATCCTCGATTCAATGTTTCAACGGCAAAACACTCGCTTGACCCATGAAGTGCTATGCACACTAATGGCGGAGGTCATAGCGATCATGAATGCACGCCCACTCTTACCTGTGTCTACGGATCCCGAGAAGCCCTTCATACTTTCTCCATCCATGATCCTCACACAAAAGTCGGGGGTTCCACCTCCCCCCAGAGACTTTTCCGACAAAGACCTGTACACAAAACAATGGAGGCAAGTCCAGGCCCTTGCAAACCAGTTCTGGACCCGCTGGAGTCGAGAATACCTACCTTCGTTGCAGCACAGACAGAAGTGGACAGTGCCCCGAAGAAACCTTCAGGTTGGAGATCTGGTTCTGCTCAGGGACAAGCAGGCCGCTCGCAACTACTGGCCTATGGCCAGAGTCAATGCCACTTTCCCTGGGAAAGATGGACATGTAAGGAAGGTCGAAGTGAAAACAACTGACCAAGGCAAGGTCAAAACCTTTCTCCGGCCGACTGCAGAAATTGTTCTGCTCCTTCCTAAAGACTGATAGACAGACTATATTTAAGATCTGTACAAGTTCTAAGTGACCTCACATAGGTCAGGCGGGGAGTGTGTTGCCTCTCCAGGCATTTAATATTATTACATTTATTTCTTAAATAATTACTTTACAGTTTAAATTAGCTAATGTAAAAATTAATATTATTTTGTTGTTTTAGTTTTTGCGACGACGTCACTTCCGGTTTAGTCACTTCCGGTTCAGTCTCTTCCGGCGATCTTCCTGTTGAACTTAGCTGGGTAGAAAGAATGGCCGACATGTGCATCGGAACATAATCAATCAGCATCCACTTGGAGGCATCAGAGTGGCAATGCCGTGAGTTGTTTGATTGTTAAAGGACATGTTGAAGATGTTATATTATGATGGATTTAGTTCGAAAAACTGTTTGATGTGTTGTTTAGGGCGATTTGAGTTGTAGTTGTATACAAGCTAAAAAGTGATGCAATTGTCAATCAGAATGCCTCATTTCAGTATTGGACAGTTTCTGTTATTTATAACTATGCATAACGTGATGTTAGTCATAAGGTTGTCATAAATAGACACAATATTTTTGTATTATTGTATTTGCAGTTTTCACCGTCTGTTGATGAAGAAGTGAAAGTAAAAGGTCAAGCTTACTACGACTTTGTCTCATTGGCTACGGTTTAACTCAGTGTTTAGTCAGAGTTTCGACACACTGCACGAGAACACTACAGTCACATAAGTGGCGCAACTGAAGCGGTATTGCGCTAAAGGGAAATTATTTTGACCGGACTTTTGACCGAAGAGATTTAGATTTGCTTGCTAACGGGAACTCTGACGTCACCATTGTGTGTGCTTCGCGGATGCACTCGGCTGCTCGGGTCTGCTCGGTCATCTTCCGGATGAGGAGGCATTCCTTCGACCGACTTAGAGTAGATAAAATTACAAACATTTTTAACAGGGGCCATAATAGTGTAAATAATGTTTGTTTTGGCAGTTATAACTGCATGTAATGTTTTCTACTTTTTTACATCTGGAAAGGCATTTGCCTTCATCAGATGGAAAGTGTCTTGACCAACAACTTAAGTATTTATTATAGCTATGCAGGGCATGCAAGCGAGCAAACACAAACAAGTGAAATGAAGAATACAATTGAAATTGTAATATTGTGGTGGTTCATCTTATAATTCAGTCTATAGAATGCACCAGACAGCATCTAAGACCTGCACAAATCTAAATGTTCTAGGGGGAGGCCCCCCAAACCCTTTGTGCGTCATTTTGTCCGCGCGCATTTTTCAGGGCAATGAAAAAGACTAATGTCACAGCAGGATTTGGAAAAACTTGTCCATGCTTTTATCTTCAGTAGACTGGACTACTGCAATGGTGTCTTCACAGGTTTCACTAAAACATCTATAGGAAAGCTGCAGCTGATTCAGAACACCGCTGCTCGAGTCTTTACCAACACTAAGAAAGTGGATCACATCGCTCCAGTTCTGAAGTCTTTACACT